>NW_026047583.1:25848843-26148843 GCF_023864345.2 Schistocerca serialis cubense | reverse complement strand
GCCCAGGAAAGACAATAACGAAGAGAATAAGAAAAGATTGTCCACAGGATCACTGGGTGGTCCAGAATTTTGGGATGTAGCACTGGAGCCTATACTACAAAAGTTGCATGATAGCTGCAACATAACACGTAACTGCAAATGCTACCAGACCGCTTAAGAGAAAGCAGACAGAACAGGTACAAACTTGATGAATAAAATTATAGAAAATGCAAATAGGCTATTTAGGACTCAGAGTTTGCCACCAATATATATTAACATCAATCGTGGAATGTGGTGTGAGCGTTTGGGCCTGTAGACTGCAGATAGCGAAGCTAGCCTCAGTAGTAAGAGGAGTTCAACGAGGAGTGTTAGTAAGATTAATGTGCGCCTGCAGTGCTACACCGAATGATACCTTGGTAGTAATTCTAGGAATAGCCGTGCTTGACTTGCCAATTAGAAAAAGGCGAGCCTTTTACTGGTTAAAGAACGACAGTGAAACGTAAGTACGAAGGGTGCATGAAACTGTGGCGAATACGAAAAAGGCAATAAAAGATGGCATATTACAACTATGGCAAAATTAATGGGACACTTCGGGCCCAGGCATGGGAACATACGAATTTCACTCTAACATGAGAGACAGCCGAAAACATTTCTTAACCCATCGACTGAGTTGGTAAATTATCTGACAGACAGTGGCCCATATTCTGTAGGTCTATTCAAAATCAAAAGAAAGATGAATGATAGCAGCGCGTGCGGCTTTGTGGGCATACCACAATTCCATAGTGGGTCTGCACGCTTTATCGAGATGGGGTGGGCAATGGAGTAACGCTTCAAACGGTCTGTGCTTGGAACCACTGCTGGGAGTCCAGCAGTAGATTCCGATGCATCACTACAGGCTCACTGTAACCCTTGGACCTTCACAATGGCGACGAAACATAGAAATTGCATCGGGATTGAATAGAAAAGGCACAATGCCGACTTATGTCCATAGGGAGTAACGCCTCAAACTGTCTGCGCTTGACACCGTTCCCGGGAGTCCAGTATTAGATTCCATTGCACCAATGAATGTGTACTGTGACCCCTGGACGTTCACATTGACGATGAAACACAGAAATTGCATCGGGATTGACTACAAAATCACCATGCCGACTTATGTCCAGGTTGCGTAACGCTTCAAACAGTCTGTGCTTTGAACCTTTCCTGGGGGTCCTGTAGTAGATTGTGTTGTGGTTGGCATGAGACCCAACACCGTGTTACTAGCGGAGGCCGGAAGGCACGCGTTTTAGCTCACGCAGGCAGGTGTGAGGTCTGGAACAGGACAAGGAAATTAGAATTTAGCAAAACGGACGTAGCTGGTGGAATACGTAACTTTAATCCATTAATGGTGAACGTCGGTCTTGACGGTACATGATCCATAATATCAATAGTAACTGATAATAGCGCCTTGCTAGGTCGTAGCAAATGATGTAGCTGAAGGCTATGCTAAACTATCCTCTCGGCTAATGAGAACGTAAGTAGGCAGTGATCCATCGCTAGCAAAGTCGGCTGCACAACTGGGGCGAATGCTAGGAAGTCTCTCTAGACCTGCCGTGTGGCGGCGCTCGGTCTGCAATCACTTATACTGGCGACACGCGGGCCAGACGTATACTAACGGACCGCGGCCGATTTAAAGGCTACCACCTAGCAAGTGTGGTGTCTGGCGGTGACACCACATTCCTCCTCCGCAAATCGGCGTACAGTGGTGGCATAAGGCTTCCGCCCGCCGTGGGGAGGACCCCATGTTGACGTATGTGACGAGGTGGGGAGCCTAACAACAGGCGATGCTGTCACCCGCACCTTGACATGCGGACCGCGGGGAGCTAGGAAACGCCTGGAAACCTGCTCCAGGGTGCACGCCAACATGCGGTGTATGTGCCCGCAGAGAGACAGGAGGGGCCGAAGGGTCGACTTCCATCGGGCCGGGGCACCCGACGGGCGAAGACGACACATGGTCAGGAGCGGGCTAGAATTCCATGTCGGAGGATAACTGGTCACGGGAAGCGATCGGTGGCGCGTGACCCAGGGAGGCGCCCGGCGGTTGCAGTGACGCGTCCACTGCGGGCGTCTCCGGCGGGAGAACAGGGGTCGGCGGTGGCGGCGGTGGCGGCGGTGGCGGCGGCGGTGGCGGCGGCGCGTCGCCATGGGGCAAAATGGAAGGCAGCGTCGGTAACACTTGGGGCTGAGGCGAGCCAGTAGATGGGTCCCCAGGGCGCTGACCAGACGGCACCGTCACTGAAAGCAGATGGGGAGCGGCAGATCCTGTGCGACGACAGAGGCGCAGCTTGTTGAGATGGCGGCGCACCTCAGCAGAGGCCCCCAAAACCAGATACATAGCGCGCTCCGAGGCAGCGAAGAATGCGCCCTTCGAGCCAACGCCGTGAACCTCGGTAGTGGCGGTAGTAGACAACGTCGCCTGGGGCAAAAGCAGGTGTCTGCCGCAGCACAGGAACCTGATGCGGCGGATGTAGCAAAGACATCAAGGTTCGATGAGGGCGACCGTGGAGCAACTCAGCCGGCGAGCGACCATCTCGGGGCTGAGAGCGATACGAAGACAAAAAGAGCAATAACGCGTCCTCCCGAGAATGCGACTCTTGTAACTTCAACATCTGTGACTTGAAAGTCCGGACCAATCGTTCAGCGGCACCGTTTGACTGTGGCGAAAATGGCGCGGACGTCAGATATTGAATACCATTGGCCTTGCAGAATGACTGAAATTCTGCGGACATGAATTGTGGGCCATTGTCGGAAACAATTGTCTGTGGAAGAGCTTCAATGCAAAAGATAGCAGACAACGCTTGGATGGTTGCAGACGATGTCGTGGAAGACATCTGGCCAACAAAAGGAAAAATTACTGAATGAATCTATCACTACCAACCATCGAGCATTCCAGAATGAACCAGCAAAATCGATGTGTAAGCGTTGCCAAGGGGAAGTGGCTTTTGGCCATGCAAAGAATTTCCGCGGTGGTGCTGATTGTTGTTCGGCACACACCATCCAAGAAGAGCACATATTCGTAATCGCGGCATCGATTCCGAACCAAGTACAGTGCTGACGAGCAAGTTATTTCGTTCTCACTATACCCCAATGTCTTTGGTGGAGAAGCTTTAAGACAGAGGACTATAACGAACGTGGTACCACGACCCTGGTCTAATGATTATCAGAACGCAACAGCAAAACACCACGTTGAACAAAAAGTCTCCCCTTGTGAGCAAAAAATCGGCGAACCAACGGGTTCCCGATCCATGACTTTGACAAGGGCCACTGCGTAGCAACAAAACGCAGAACGTTAGCAAGGACAGAGTAGGCAGCTGTGGATGTAGCTACACGACGAAAATCAATCCGAAACGATTCGACCAAGTCATCGGTTGCCGCATCAATGAACATGCAAGCAAGTTCGGATGTATGAATGCCCTATCCTCAGCAACAGGCAAACGGGACAACGCATCGGCGTTTCCGTGCTTAGCAGTGGACCGATACAAGATATCGTAGCGGTACTGCGAGAGGAAAATAGACCAGCGAATGAGTTTCTGCGCTGTACAGATGAAAAAGCGATGTCAAAGGTTTGTGGTCTGTGATTATGGTAAAGTGACGACCATACAAGGAGCCATGAAACTTTGTAACACCAAATACAAGAGCCAATGCGTCTTTCTCGATCTGTGAATAGTTTCTTTGCTCCGACGAGAGCAATTTGGACGCAAAGGCAATAGTGCGATCGTGCGATTCATCTTTGTGCGCAAGCATAACACCGATCCCGAAATCCGCTGCATCCACCACCAACAAAAGGGGCTTCTGGGGATCGAATGGCGTAAGGCAGGTATTGGAAGGCAGCACCGGTTTCAACTGGCGAAAGGCGCGTTCGCATTCCGTCGTCCAGACGAATGGAACACCTTTACGGCGTAAGCGATGAAGTGGAGCTGAAATGTAAGAGGCATGTGGCACATATCTGTTATAGTAATTTATTTTTCCCAGCACACTCTGTATCTGCTTCAAATTCTGTGGCGAAGGCAAGTCTTGTATGGCACGGAGGTGCTCGGGACTGGGATGTATGCCTTGGGCATTGATTACATGTCCCAAATAGGGTAACTCACGAGCAAAAAACACATATTTGTCCTTCCGCAAGCGAAGACCATTTTGTCGCAAGACCTGAAATAATGTTCTGAGATTGGCCAAATGTTCTTCTTCCGTATTTCCGGAGATCACAATATCGTCCAGATAATGTGCTGCAGTAGGGACCGACGCACAAACAGTTTGTAGATATTGTTGAAACAATGCAGGGGCGGATGCACACCCGAATGGCAGTCGTTCGAATTTATACAACCCAAGATGCATATTAACTACCAAATCGCGCTGGGATTCTTCGTCCACCGGTATTTGCAAGAACGCATTTGCGAGGTCCAAATTCGAGAAAATTTTTACCCGGGCACAGTTTGTCAAAGAGATCTATCGGGTGGGGTAAAGGCAAAGTTGCGATCACTAGTTGTGGATTCACTGTTGCCTTGAAGTCCACACAAAATCTCAATTTTCCGGAAGGTTTTGGCAAAATTACTAAGGTTGATGCCCTGCACACATTCAATTACACCTTGTGATTCCAACTCGTGTAATGTTTTTTCGACCTCATCACGCAATGCGTGTAGAACATTGCGCGCGTCCGCAGCTCGTGGTCGTGTGGCAGCGTTCTCGTTTCCCACGCCCTGGTTCCCGGGTTCGATTCCCAGCGGGGTCAGGGATTTTCGCTGCCTCGTGATGACTGGGTGTTGTGTGATGTCCTTAGGTTAGTTAGGTTTAAGTAGTTCTAAGTTCTAGGGGACTGATGACCATAGATGTTAAGTTCCATAGTGCTCAGAGCCATTTGAACCATTTGAACATTGCGCGCTCTGAAAAATTTCGGTTGCGCGTTTACTTTCAGTTCGAAATGCGCTGTATAGTTCTTAGCGCAGACGAGGCCCGGTGCAAAACTTCCTGCAAATCCTTCACATAGACGAGAAACACTGTCTGAAGGCACAGTCTGGTTCACTGATAGGACCTGATTTACTATAGACAAGTTAAACAACTGAAATAAATCGAAACCAAACAAGTTCACTGCAGAAGAAGAACGAAGGACATAAAATTACACAAGTTTTGTTTGTTCTTTGTATGTTGCAAGAAGGCTGCACTATCCTAACACAGGGATTCCTTGACCTGTATAGCTAGTTAACATTTGCAGCACGCCTCGGAGGTGTGCCCAGCAGTTTGTAAGTGTCTTGATTGATCAGCGAAACTGCAGCTCCGGTATCAAGCTGGAAAGGTATCACTCTGCTGTTAATGTCCAAGTCTACAAAAAGGTTATTGTCCTGCTGACGAAAAGAGCGACTGTCTCGTGCAACGTGAACTGTCACTGGTACAAAATCACTTGCGACTTGAAGGGAGTTCTGGCGATGTTGACGAACACTATTTCTGGGACGAACACAGTCACTGTTAGAGAGAGTGGCACTGGACGGAGTGGAATGAACTACATGAATTTCCATGGGCGAAGTTTTGCGAGCCTGAGTATCCTTGATTCAATTCTGATTCCAGCGCGGAGCAAATGGCCAGGAATGGTTTTGAGCTTCCAATCTCAGCTTTTTATGGCAAACACTCCGAACATGTCCTTTTTTATTACAATAAAATTGAGAAAGTGGGAGATACTATGAGGAAGAGAAGAGTAAGCTTTTACGCCCATTTGAAAAGAATGAGTGATGAAAGGCTGACAAAGAAAATATTCATGTTTTTTGACAAGAGCCCCAGAACCCAAATTACCTGGTTCAAAGAAGTCAAAGCAGACTTAGAGGAGATGGGTATTGGAGAAGGTGATATAACCAACAGAGACTTTATGAGAGACAAAATTCAACATTTTGAAGGATTTGAAGTGAAGAAGAGAAGAACTGGAGGAACAGTGTGGACAGAAGACCGAAGGGAGCAGCACAGAGAGAGGATGAAGACATATTGGCAGAAGAGAAAAGAGGAGGAGCGCAATAGGAGAAATGTACATTGAAAAATAGTTGTTTAACGCGGTCCCCAGACGGCCAAAATCGGAATAAAAAAAAAAGCAAATAGCTTGGCGTGACAGGCAATTCTCACGCAAATGTCTAGTGCACACCGCGGGCAGGATTTGAGCACTGCATTTGCTTGCCGGCGCGGCACATGTGGCTGAGAGCCTGGCGGCCGCGGTGCGGCGAGGCGCGAGGGCTGTTTACTGCTCCGTGCAGATCGCCCGGCGGGCCGGTTAACCTGACACATGGCTGGTGAAGTTTGAAATGATTCCTGAGCAAAGTCAAGTGTGTCCTGCCGATCCAATATGTACATCACTTGTTGAAGGGAGGGATTGACTAGTTTCAAAATGTGTTCCCTTATACAAACATCAGAAACGTTCTGTGCAATTGCATCACGTACCATAGTATCTGAATAAGGGAGTCCACATTGACACTCAAAAGCACAATCCCTAGTAAGGCCTTGAAAGGTTGCAACCCACTCCTGATTAGTCTGACCTGCCGTACGTTTTGTACGAAAGAAGGTATACCTTTTCGCAACTACATTGACTGATTCCTTGAAACATGCATCTAATGCAGACAAAATTTCTTCGTAGGACAGAGTTGCTACGTCGCGACGGGGACATAACTTGACTATCACACGGTACGTTTGTACACTTACCGATCATAAGAGAAAAGGCTGCCGCTCGTTACCTTGAATTCTGTAGGTGGCGAGATGGAATCCAAATTGGCGTGACCCCTCCGTCCATCTTTCCAGGGCAGCATCAAAAGGTCGAAAAGTTGCTGCAACAGCGTGTTGTAGCTGCGTGAGCGATGGAGCGGCGGCTGCCGCATCGTTTTGCATCGCACATTGACCCTGGACGAGCTGTCCAAGGGCATCCAGTAAGGCCTGCGTTTGCTGATTCTGTAAGCGATAAAATTCGGACAGTACATCTGGAGATTGTGACGAAGCCATCACACAAGTAAATAAGGGCAATTTCGATAAGAACGCGGTTTTGTCTCGTCGCCAATGTTGTGGTTGGCAGGAGAGCCAACACCGTGTTACTAGAGGAGGTTGGAAGGCATGCGTTTTAGCTCACACAGGCAGGCATGAGGTCTGGAACAGGACAAGGAAATTAGAATTTAGAAAAACGGACGTAGCTGGTGGAATACTTAACTTTAATCCATTAATGATGAAAGTCTGTCTTGACAGTACATGATTCACAATATCAATAGTAACTGCCAGGCGCCTTGCTAGGTCGTAGCAAATGACGTAGCTGAAAGCTATGCGAAACTATCGTCTCGGCAAATGAGAACGTAAGTAGGCAGTGAACCATCGCTAGCAAAGTCAGCTGTACAACTGAGGCAAGTGCTAGGAAGTCTCTCTAGACCTGCCGTGTGGCGGCGCTCGGTCTGCAATCACTGATAGTGGCGACACGTGGGTCCGACGTATACTAACGGACCACGGCTGATTTGAAGGCTACCACCTAGCACGTGTGGTGTCTGGCGGTGACACCACAAATTGTGATGCACCACTGCAGGTTTACTGTACACCTTGTATTATATCTCTTAAAAAAATAATGTAATGCAATTATTTTGAGGAAACACTCCTAGTAAATTTGTTTGTCCTTTGATTCATCGTGACCTGTTACTGATTTTTAGTGAAGTTATTTATTACGTTTAGCTTTCAAAAAGAAAAAATACAAAAGATATATAATAAGCAAAATAATGAATTTCGTAGGTTGCCAAGTATGTATTGTATCTGGTTTTACCGAGCGCCAGGCTCCCTACAAATTACTGTAAATGCAATAGCGTAGTATTACTCAGCTCTGAAATTATTACTATCACAGTAAATAGACAAGTTTTAATAAAAGTATTTCACTGGATTCCTTCAATTAATGTCACTGAATATTTTAACATAATTTCTTCCGCTCCGGCTATCAGACATTGCGCTGTGAAAAAATATTTTTAAATGTACCGCGTAATGGCGGCTAATTGTTAACTGTCAGAGATCACTGTTACTCGCTCTGCAGCAGCTGGAAACATGCTAAAAAAATTTCTCTAAATATTCTTTTCATAAGATAAATGTGGCGTAGGTTCTTGAAGTAACACACGGAGATCACTTTATACTAATATATTCTTACTAGGACACAGTTTACACCATTAAATATTTGCAATTACGCTACGACAGAAACATATGCTAGCGCAGCACAATAGCTTACGTATCTTATTCCAGCTAACGCCAGAATGAACAGAACAAAACAGACTAGACAGAAGAATGAACATTGCATTGTGTTTTATACTCTTACAGAGATGATAATACTTCTTTTAATTACTTACACATTATAATCTCATACACTAAAAATGTCTTTTCTGCATTTATCAATATATAATGTATATGTTTACAGTTAGTGTTATTACCTTTCGCAGATAAATAGATGTTTGCAGTTCATTTTCGGTCACATACAGTCATTTTTATTTATGTTTCACCTCGATAAGGGTGAATATTGCAAATGGGACACTACACTTGGTCCTTCACATTCACGATGAAACACAGAACCTGCATCGGGACAGAATACAAAAGACACAACTCCGACTAATGTCCAGGGTGAGTAACAATTCCAACAGTCTGTGATTTGGAACATTCTTGGGAGTCCAGTAAAGGATTCCGATGAACCACGGTGGGTTTAATCTAACCCTAACACATTCACATTTACGATGAAACACAGAAATTGCATCGGGATTGAATTGAAAAGTCACAACGCCGACTTCTGTCCAGGGGGAGTAACGCTTCAAACAGTCTCTGCTTTGAACCTTTCCTGGGAGACCAGTAGTATATCCCAATGTACCAGTGCATGTTTGCTGCAACTCTTGAACATTCACATTGACGAAGAAACACGGAACATCGGTATTAAATGCAAAAGGCACTATGCCGACTTCTGTCCGGGGGGAGTAATGCTTTAAACAATCGGCGTTAGAAATTTCGCTGGGAGACCAGTATTGGATTCCGATGTACGACGGCAGATTTTCTTTAACTGTTCGACCTTCACCTTGACGATGAAACACAGTTATTGCATCGGGATTGAATAAAACAGGCACAATGCCGATTTCCGTCCAGAGAGAAAAACACTTCAAACGGATTGTGCTTTTAAAATTTTCTGGGAGCCCAGAATTTAATTCCGATGCACCACTGCACTTTTACTGTATCCCGTTTACCTCCACATTGACGACGAAACAGGGATATTGCATCGGTATTGAATTCAAAAAAGTACAATGCCGACTCCAGGTTAACTGTAACCTTTCGGACCACCACATTGACAGAAATTGAATCGGGAGAGAATACAAAAGGCACAATGCAGACTTCTGTCGTGGGGAAGTAACTCTTCAGCCAGTCTTTGCTTTGAACCTATCCTGGGAGTCTAGTACTAAATTCCGATGCACCACTGCAGGTATAGTTTATGCCTTCGATCATCACATTTACGATGAAAAACAGAAATTGCATCGGTTTTGAATACAGAATGCACAATGTCGACATCTGTGCAGGGGGATTAACGCCTCAAAAAGTCTGTGCTTTGAACCTTTCCAGGGATTCACTAGTAGATTCCGATGCAAGACAACAGGTTTACTGCCGACTTCTGTGCAGGGAGAGTAACGCTTCAAACTGTCTGTACCTTGAACCTCTACTGGAAGTCCATTAGTAGATTCCGATGCACCACTGAATGTTTACTGTAACCCTTGGACATTCACAGTGACGATGAAACACCGAAGTTGCACCGGTATCGAATACAAAATGCACAATGAAGACTTCTGCCGAGGATAAGTAACGCTTCAAACGGTATGTGCTTTAAACCTTTCCATGGAGGCCAGTATTATATTCCGACGCAGCACGGCAGGTTTACTGTAAAAAATGGACATTATCGTTGACGTCGAAACGGAAATTGCATCGGGATTGAATACAAAAGGAAGAATGCCGACTTGTGTCCATGGGGAGTAACGCGTCAAACAGTCTCTGTAGAAATTTATCCTCGGAGACCAGTAATAGATTTCAGCGTACCATGGCAGGCTTTTTTTATAACCTTTGGACCTTACCATTTACGATGAAACATAGAAATTGCATAGGGATGGATAATAAATGCAGAATGCCGACATAAGTCCAGGTTGGACAGGGATTCAAACAGTCTGTTCAAATGGTTCAAATGGCTCTGAGCACTATGGGACTCAACTGCTGAGGTCATTAGTCCCCTAGAACTTAGAACTAGTTAAACCTAACTAACCTAAGGACATCACAAACATCCATGCCCGAGGCAGGATTCGAACCTGCGACCGTAGCGGTCTTGCGGTTCCAGACTGCAGCGCCTTTAACCGCACGGCCACTTCGGCCGGCTTTCAAACAGTCTGTATTTGAACATTTCCTCGGAGTCCAGTAGTAGATTCTGATGCACCAGGGTAGGCTTGCTGTAACCCTTGGATCCTCACATTGACGATGCAACACAGAATTTGCTTTGGGATTGAATACAAATGCTCAGTGCCGACTTCTCCCCACGGGGCGTAAAGCTTCAAACAGTCAGTGTTGGAAGCTCTCCTGGGAGACCAGTATTAAGATTCCGATGCACCACTGCATGTTTACTGTAACCCTAGGACCTTCACATTGACTACGAAACTCAGAAATTGCATCGGGATTCAATACAAAAGGCACAATGCTGACTTCTATCTAGTGGGAGAAACGCTTAAAACGGTATTTGCTCTGAGCCTTTCCCGGGAGTCCAGTAGTACATTAAGATGTACCACTGCAATTTTACTGTAACCCTTGTACCTTCACATTAACGATGAAAGAGAGAAATTGCTTCGGGACTGGATACAAAAGGCACAACGCCGACTTCCGTCCAGGGTAATAACGCTCAAATAGTCTTTGCTTTGATCCTTTCCTGGGAGTCCAGTATTAGATTTCGATGCACCACTGCAGGTTTACTGTAACCCTTGTACTCTTACATTGACGATGAAACACCGCCACCACAAAATCATATTCAGATGTCACAAGGGAATTGTGCACAAACACACAACACAAACCAACAAATGACATCAGTCAACAGAAAGCAGACAGGCGATAGGCAAAGAAAATATCCTAAAGTAAATATTATTGAGGTATCTAATGAAACTAAAACTATACTTACCAATGACCAGACAATCCAGGTAAACTAGAACCAGTCATTACTGAGCACCATGTCGTGACTGAGGAACGTTTGGGGGCCAACTTCAAATATAGAAACTATGTTTGAATACAAACTTGCTAGTGAAACTGTAAACAAGAAAAATTATATTTTTAAACAACAAGAGTTACCTACACTATTCTTAAGTTTTAATGAAAGTGGAAACTTAGCTGATGATCTGATAAATGACAACACACAATGTCACAGTGTAAAGAAAAGATTTGTACTGTCTTCTTCCTCAGGCATTGCAGGAGCTATACCTAATGTAAGTATGCTGTTTAGGTTTTTATGTTGGTAACGCCACGTAGCGCTCTGTATGAAAATCACTGGCTGTGCTGTGTGCAGTCTGTGGGTGGTTGGCATTGTTGAAATATTCTCTATTGTAGTGGGCAGTTGGCTGTTAACAGCGCGTAGCGTTGCGCAGTTGGAGGTGAGCCGCCAGCAGTGGTGGATGTAGGGAGAGAGATGGCGGAGTTTTGAGACCGGATGATCTGGACGTGTGTCCATCAGAGACAGTAAATTTGTAAGACTGGATGTCATGAACTGATATATATATATATATATATATATATATATATATATATATATATATATATAATGACTTTTGAACACTATTAAGGTAAATACATTGTTTGTTCTTTAACAAAATCTTTCATTTGCTAACTACGCCTATCAGTAGTTAGTCCCTTCAGTAGTTGGAATCTTTTATTTAGCTGGCAGTAGTGGCGCTCGCTGTATTGCAGTAGTTCGAGTAACGACGATTTTTGTGAGGTAATTGATTTGTGGAAGGTATAGGTTAATGTTAGTCAGAGCCATTCATTTGTAGGGGTTTTTGAAAGTCAGATTGCGTTGCGCTAAAAATATTGTGTCAGTTTATGTTAGCAGTGTGAAAGGTCCCCATAAAAAAATTATAAATGACTATGCTTAATTATTGATACAGGAGCTGCTGTCGGTGTGATTTCTCACAATTTTTATACTATGATGAAGGAAACTTCTATGATACCAGAGTTCCCACTTCAAAACTGTTTAATATTAACTGCATTAGGTAATATGTTAGGTAGGGTTAACAAGCAGGTATTAGTGACTGTTAATATGCGAAATAGAATCCTACAATGGCCTTTCCTAGTTGTCCAAAACCTTGCTGTCAATTGTATATTGGGCATTGATTTTCGTTGCAAGAAGGACTGCACAATAGACTTGTCCAAAGGCATTTGTTATTTTACGTATGAAGGCAAAGACATAGTTTTGAACTTGGACACTCGACTAGTAGACCACAACAAGCACTGTTCTGGCTACAAGATACAGATTATACACAAGACTGGCGTAGATTCCACACAAAACCTGTATAACACTGTGAGGTAGTGAATGATAGAATTAATTTGTTTAAGTACAAGTTATCATAATGTTATGCTGTTAATGAAGAGGAGGGATCCGAGCTTAAACATATTTTACTTAAGAAAAATGGTGTTTTCACTTAAGCCAGGTAAGATCAACACATAGTAGAGGTATGACTTATGGTAATAAATTTGGTGAGGCTTGACTTCAATCGTATACATATATAAGTCATACCTCTAGCTCTGCGACCTGCGGTTTGGGAAGAACTAAAGAAAATGATTACATGGAGTATTATAGAACCATCAACACTCCATATTGTAGCCCTTTGCATGTAGTGAAAAGACGCATCTAATACTAACCTGATACTTCCATTCTAACAGCTATCAACCAAACTATCTTACCTGTGAGGACACAACCGGAGAATTTTTAGAGAATTAAACAGATTCATGAGAACATATACCTCAACATAGTACACAAACTGGTTACATTGCCTAGCACTTTTTGAGGAAATACACAACAATTTAGATATATACAACACACCCTATACTCCCTGAGAAATCATGTTTGACACAAAGGAAACTAATGAATGGAGCAACCCACTACCAAAATTTTCTGACACCAACCTTCACACGACGAAAAGGTAAGGTATGTACTCATCGCAATTACTGAACAAGCTGACATTAGAAATAAGAACTAAGGTGGTAATCTTAAAAGAAGGCAAAACTTTACACCTGACATGCAAGTTTTACTTCAGACTCACTACAAATCGTCATCACCTCTAAAACGTAATGTTAAGTGGCTTCCATTATATGAAGGTCCTTACACAATCATTGATGTACCACAATCTGGAGCATATCTTCTACAAAACGTCAAGAATAAGAGAATTTTAGGTTTGTACCCTCACAAAGATTTGAAAACCTTTAACCTATAGCCTTTAGCCCTTAGCAGAGTATGCTGATACAACAACAAGGTAAGTCACACCTGGTACATCAAGCTGGAAGAAGAAGAGATAAGGTATAATCTTAAATATCTACATTTTACGGCACCAACAACGACAGCAGCGTCAAGAAGATAAGACACAGGAAGAACTAACAATTTTCATGCAAAGTACAGCTACTGATTATATTTAATAATACCCTGCAGACAAGCTGACAGACTAAATGACCCGAGACAGTTTCTGCCCTGAACCTGATATACGAGGGCTATCCACAAAGTACATTACGTTTTGGAATTAAAAATAAATAAAGTATTGGAATTTTTTTTAATTATGTACAGATGATACCCACACTTAAATACTACTTTTCTACATAGTTGCCATTTAAATTAGGGCACTTATCGTAGCGATGGACGAGCTTGGAAATTCCTTCGTCGTAAAATTCGCCTTCAACCACGTGGTTACCTCTTCTTGAAGCTGTGCGTCGTCATCAAAACGCTGCATAGCCAACCACTTCTTAACTGCTGGGAATAAGTGGAAGTCACTCGGTGCCCGGTCGGGACTGTACGGCGGATGAGGAAACAACTCCCACTTAAGATTCCAGAACTTCACGAGTGGCATTTGCGGTGTGGGCCCGGGCGTTGTCGTGAATCAGCAACATCTTTGAGCCCAACTTTCCCATGCGCTTGTTTTGTATTGCTCTTCTGAGGTTGTGCATAGTTTGGCAATACCTTTGAGAGTTTATTGTAGTGCCTCTTTCCAGGAACTCCACAAAAATCACACCTTTTCTGTCCCAAAAGAGAGTCGCCACGTGGTTGAAGGCTCAGGCGACCGAATTTTACGACGAAGGAATTTCCAAGCTCGTCCATCGCTACGATAAGTGCCTTAATTTTTATGGAAACTATGTAGAAAAGTTGTATTTAAGTATGGCTTTCATCTGTATATAATAAAAAAAAATTCCAATATTTTATTTATTTTTAATTCCAAAACGTAATGTACTTTGTGGATTGCCCTCGTATGAATTGGTATGATAGGCACTTGATTTGCTATTCACGCTCACACCACTATCCACATGAACACAACATGCACAAAAAACACTGTACAGGAAATGACAAATGAGATTAATTGAGCAAAGTTATATACTTCATTTTATTTATAAATGTTACTTTGTGCATGTGCTAATTACGAACTGATTGTGGATGTGACGTTTCGTGTCTTATTGTAATGATGACTTTTCAGGACAGATCATCTCCAAGATGTTTTCTAATCTACTATGAAAGTTTATATTGCAGGAAACATTTAATGAGGAAGAACACTGATTCTGTAGTACTGATGTAAAGGAAAATATACTGAAAAAGAAAACGTCATTTAAAAAAAAAAAAAAAACACTGAACCTATAAGATAATTTTTTCTATGTCTGACCTATATGTATTTGTAAATATCTAGTTTAATGCAACTGAAAAATGTAAAATGTGTATATGTATTACCAAACAATGTAATGTCAATGTATTGGTACATGTTTAACAGAAATTTTTTTATATCTATGTAAATATGTAATAGAACACTGTACTCAATGTGAAGTGTAATTTGTTATGTTTTGTGCTGTCTGTTGTGAACGAACATTCTGTTTTGCAACGAACAATGTACGAACAAGTTGTGTGCAAATTGTTAAAAAACGGTTCACTGCGCTCGTGATGGGACACTATAGGTGACGTGAGTCGAAAAACCCCGGCACACTTTTCGACGAAACGACGACACAATATCCAGGAGACGATATATGCCTTTCGGAAGACGAAATATGGAGGTTATTGAGTAGACGCAAAACGGACTGATCAGTATGGAACCACTGACACCATGTATTCCTACCAAGACGAAACCACATTTTAACTAAGTCTTCCAAAGCACGCTTCATTGCGGGATTGTTGATCTCCAACTTATTTCTTCAAGAACTTTCGTCTCAACGTAAACTGAACGTGTGACATGTGATGTTTATTTTAAAGTGCAAAGACTTTAGCACAGTATAAACCATTTCTAACAAGCGACATTCTACAGAGAATACGTTCACATATCTCTGAATATGCACAAAAAACATTAATTATTTTTATTCATTGAGTGAACATGTGTAATAACAATTTGAAGTGAAAGAGAACATTTGACTATACACCCAAAATTTTTTTACAAAGTAACAGCACAAATGAATACGAACTGTGAAATGAATGTTAAGGTCTATCTTGTACAATAGCGAGACACTTGTAGCAACAAGCATCAGTAGTATCAGTCTGGCTTTAGCTGTCGCCGCGGTCGCACGCTCCTCAAGTTTGCTCCGTGAACGTTCAGTGTTTACGCCAGTGTTTTCGTGTTTCGTGATTGTTTATTGGCGTTTTTCACGTGAATAAATAGAGGTCTTGGTCTTCGTTCGTGTCGTCTTTCTACGCAGTGCCGTTGGGATTTCGGCGTTGTCCGAAATTTCTTCGCTGCAGAACACCATGGCAAACTCAGTGAGAAAAAACACTTTCGACAAGTACACCCGTCGAGTACAGCCCTGTGCACTTGAAATAGATGTCTGGATTACCGACGTACATGGCCTTCATTCTGAATCTGTTCGTACCATGCAGCTAGACTCTGATGAATACTGAATTTTTGTAGAGTTCAACGATCCCGTGAGTGTAGACCGCTTTCTGGAAATAGTTGGTTATGAAACGGAATTTATACACCGCGATGGTACTAAAAGTACTGTAAAACTCAGGAATTATGAGTCTGTAATTAGAAATGTTAGGTTTGTGAATATTCCTATAGAAGTAGACAACTCGAAAATTAAAGATGTCCTTTCAAAGTATGGGGTTGTGAGGCAAATAGTCAACGAAAGGTGGGCTTCGCATTTCAAGCTGCAGTGCTTTAATGGCATTCGCTCCGTGGAGATGAAAGTGAAGGCAAACATTCTCTCCCACATCTTTGTTGACGGGTACAAGGCGCATGTTATTTACTCAGGGCAAACCCCTACATGTCATGTAAGTAACGAGTCTGGTCACCTCCGTCAGCCGGCCGGTGTGGCCGTGCGGTTCTAGGCGCTTCAGCCTGGAACCGCGTGACCGCTACGGTCGCAGGTTCGAATCCGGCCTCGGGCATGGATGTGTGTGGTGTCCTTAGGTTAGTTACGTTTAACTAGTTCTAAGTTCTAGGGGACTAATGACCTCAGAATTTCAGTCCCGTAGTGCTCAGAGCTAGAGCCACCTCCGTCAGGACTGCCCTCGCCGTATTTTTGTGCTAAGAAATAACCTTACGCAACGATGGAAATTAACACTCAACGATTTGTTGCCAGCCAGTAATACAACTGAGCCGGCGGCTGCCGTGGATCCTGTTACTACCTCTTAAAGACTGAAATTCATTAACATTGAGTGCAACATTTTCAAACCTGCTTTAACTGCTGAAATTCCGTCCCGTGACAGCGAGATTCCCACCAAAAAGCGTCCTCTAGAGGACACTGAAAAAATGTTGATGAGGACTCTCTCCCTGTGAAACACCCGTTGCCAGGAAGCAGAAGCCAAGTCCTGAAGATTTGTTGGAAGTGAAAAAGGAGAAGAAATGCAGGTCTATGTGGCTCCCACTTACGCATAAGATAGTGACGCAGCTGGTAGTTACCTTTAACAGAAATGTGACCCTGAGCCTTAGGTCACAGCGGCAATAACCGCATCAAGTGCGCAGCCCATACAGTGCGAACAGTACGAGGAAGTACCAAGTAAACAACGTGCTGACTCCGAAGCGCAACACCGCGCCGAAAGAGGAAATAAACAAGCATCACCGCCTCGCCAGCAAGACAACACAACAGACAACACGCCGGAGCCAAATATCGACGACTCGCAAGCCACCGCCGTTGCGCCAGAAGGCCACCGTCGGAGGCTGCGACCGAAACCAGGTTTTGCTGTCATGCGCCATCGTGCGAAAGCCACACCAGAGAAGAAAGACACCAAGAAAAAGAATAATAAATATGAAGTCATCAGGGCCAACACTGACGAGGAGAAAGAGAATGAACACAATGACTTATAGCAATGCATTGTCAGGATTTCAGGATAATTTTCTTTTCAGGCACTTTGTTTAAAAGCAGTAAAATATGTTTCTACGAAGTTAGTACATGTAACGGGCACACAGCTTGTAAAGATCGTGACTTGTAGAGAAGCACGTTGCTGCTATTATCATACCGGTCCTCATCCCAAATAGCTTCTTCTGGCATGTCTGTGATGAAGCTTATAGCATTACTACTATTAACATTAATAAAATACAGTCACCCTCGAAATTGGCAGCACTAAAAGAATTCTTGTACCAGTGTGGGACAGATCGCGTTGCTACAAGAAGTTGCGATAACGGAATTTCGGATCCCAGGCTTTTTTGAAATTGTTAGTGTTTCTACGGAAGCCAATATCGGTACAGCCGTTCTTATAAGGGACGGCATTCCAGAGACTGAAATCGAACGACTAGAATCAGGAAGAGCCGTAGGCATAAAAATTTTCGATGTGACCGTGCTTAACCTTTACGCCCCATCAGAATACTCCCATAAATTGGATCGTGCGAAGTTTTTTCAAGATGAACTAATTTATTTATTGAGGAAAAATCTGTGTTCTCTTATAGTAGGTGGAGATTTTAACTTTGTCTTAAACCAGAATGATCAACAACCCAATTTCAACTACTCGCCACAGTTAAAAAAAGTTAGTTATCTACAACTTAAGGATGTGTGGGAACTTCAGAACCCGACGTCAGTCGAGTTCACGTATATAACCAGCCACTCCCGCAGCAGACTAGATAGAATTTACGTGTCACCAACTTTGCACATTTTTTTTATTAAACGTTGAAACTGTTCCCGTGTATTTTAGCGATCACAGTACTCTTTTAACTTGCTATAATTTAAGTGTACAGCCAAGCCGTCGATTCAGAGGCCAATGGAATTTGAATATCTCTGTTTTAACAGACGAAGAATTGGAACAGGCAATAAGAGTAGCGTGGACGAGATGCCTCCGCACAGCTGACAAGCACCCAACAGTCGTTGACTGGTGGACTGGGAGGACTAAACCGAAGCTGCGGAAAGTTGTCATTTAGTATAGTGTAGCGAGGCACAAGGAGTTGAGGAATACAATGGAGTTTTATTATAATGTATTAAGGGACTTATATCAACAGGCACATGATGACGTAATTCGTCTGAATGATATAAAAAAATAAAAGCCAAGTTATTAAGCATTAAACAGCAACAGATGGAGGTACTAAAAATTAAATCGAAAGCCACATCAGTAGTAGCAGATAAAACAGCTTCTCTGTATCACTTGGTGCGACATGCTAAAAAAAGACGTCAAACTTTTATTGATGAAGTTCAGACGCATACTGGTACTAGGCTCACATGCCAGAAAGAAATACTGGACGGAGTCCACACGTACTATGACAACTTATATACCCCTACCACAGTGGACTATGCAGCTCTCGAGGACTTTCTCACTATTTTAGGTCCACAGTTGTCGGTAACAGAAAACGCAGACATCCTGTCACGTATTACTAAAGATGGAGTGCATGAAGCAGTGCGTAACTCACGTCTCAAAAAATCTCTGGTACTTGATGGCCTCCTTGTGGTGTTTTATGCCCGCTGCTGGTCTATAATTGGGGACAAGATCACTTCCATGGCGAATGACGTCCTAAATGGAAAAGTGGTCCCTGCAGAGTTTAAGGAAAGTAAAATAGTACTGATTCCTAAGAGTAAAGGCAAAACTAACTTAAACAATTTTCGGCCTCTTTCGCTACGAAATTCTAATTACAAAATAATTTCGCATATTATCAACAAAAGACTCTCTGCCTTTTCCAACAAAATATTGAGTCATCATCAATCTTGTTCTCCAGCCAGAACGATATTCGAAAGGCTATCTGCATACAGAGACGTCATTGCAATTACCTCAGTAACAAGTGTAAAATGTGCTTCAATCTTCATAAATTTCAACAAAGCTTTCTACCACGTTAGTCAAAAATACCGCTTTACGACACTGTCAAGAATGGCTTCCACCCTGAGAGCGTCAACATGCTAAGAAATACAGGGTGTTAGAAAAGGTACGGCAAAACTTTCAGGAATCGGTCCTCATACACAAAGAAAGAAAAGATGTTATGTGGACATGGGCCCGGAAAAGCTTAATTTCCATGTTAGAGCTCATTTTAGTTTCGTCAGTATGTACTGCACTTCCTCGATTCACCGCCAGTTGGCCAAATTGAAGGAAGGTAATGTAGACTTTGGTGCTTGTGTTGACATGCGACTCATTGCTATACAGTACTAGCATAAAGCACATCAGTATGTAGCATCAAATGACATTAATCATGGAATGGAAACACACAGCAACAGAACGTACCAGCGTGACTTTAAACACTTATTTTACAGGAAATGTTCAAAATGTCCTCCGTTGGCGAGGATACATGCATCCAGCCTCCGTCGCGTGAAATCCCTGACGCGCTGATGCAGCCCTGGAGAATGGCGTATTGTATCACAGCCGTCCACAATACGAGCATGAAGAGTCTACATTTTGTACCGGGGTTGCGTAGACAAGAGCTTTTTAAATGCCCCCATAAATGAAAGTCGAGAGGGTTGAGGTCAGGAGAGCGTGGAGGCCATGGAATTGGTCCGCCTCTACCAATCCATCGGTCACCGAATCTGTTGTTGAGAAGCGTACGGACACTTAGACTGAAATGTGCAGGAGCTCCATCGTGCATGAACCACATGTTGTGTCGTACTTGTAAAGGCACATGTTCTAGCAGCACAGGTGGAGTATCCCGTATGAAATCATGATAACGTGCTCCATTGAGCGTAGGTGGAAGAACATGGGGCCCAATCAAGACATCACCAACAATTCCTGCCCAAACGTTCACAGAAAATGTCTGTTGACGACGTGATTGCACAATTGCGTGCGGATTCTCGTCAGCCCACACATGTTGATTGTGAAAATATACAATTTGATCACGGTGGAATGAAGCCTCATCCGTAAAGAGAACATTTGCACTGAAATGAGGATTGACACATTGTTGAATGAACCATTCGCAGAAGTTACCCGTGGAGGCCAATCAGCTGCTGATAGTGCCTGCACACGCTGTACATGGTACGGAAACAGCTGGTTCTCCCGTAGCACTCTCCATACAGTGACGTGGTCAATGTTACCTTGTACAGCAGCCACTTCTCTGACTCTGACATTAGGGTTATCATCAACTGCACGAAGAATTGTCTCGTCCATTGCAGGTGTCCTTGTCGTTCTGGGTCTTCCCCACTCGCGAGTCATAGGCTGGAATGTTCCGTGCTCCCTAAGACGCCGATCAATTGCTTCGAACGTCTTCCTGTCGGGACACCTTCGTTCTGGAAATCTGTCTCGATACAAACGTACCGCGCCACGGCTATTGCCCCGTGCTAATCCATACATCAAATGGGCATCTGCGCAACTCCGCATTTGTAAACATTGCACTGACTGCAAAACCACGTTCGTGATGAAAACTAACATGTTGATGCTACGTACTGATGTGCTTAGTGCTAGTACTGTAGAGCAATGAGTCGCATGTCAACACAAGCACAGAAGTCAACATTACCGTCCTTCAATTGGGCCAACTGGCGGTCAATCCAGAAAGTACAGTACATACTGACGAAACTAAGATGAGCTCTAACATGGAAATTAAGCGTTTCCGGGCACATGTTTACATAACATCTTTTCTTTATTTGTGTGTGAGGATTGTTTCCTGAAAGTTTTGCTGTACCTTTTTGTAACACCCTGTATTACAACAGGTGCAAATGCGAAAATAGCAATCAATGGCCAAACATCTAAACACATACAGATAAGGCGAGGGGTTCCACAGGGCAGTCCCTTATCTATGTTTTTGTTTTCCGTATCTTTAGAGCCCTTTCTCAGCACTGTCCACGCAATATTAACAGGCATAACATTGAATGGCGAGAAAACTGTCATACGAGCTTATGCTGATGACGTGGGTGTTGTAATAAGGAATAAGGAGGAGACAGTTACACTGGAAAGAGAAATCCAAAAGTATTGTCTAGCATCGGGAGCGACAACAAATGAAAACAAAAGTAAGGTATTGAATCTGTGGGGCCTAAATCACCTCCGACTGGCATGACCAAAAAAAGGCAACAAACATAAAACTTTGAGAATAACCTTAATGGCATGTCTGATGAGGATGGCTGCTTTTAACTGGACGAAAACTAGGAGGAAAGTTCATGGTGCTGTAATGGAGAACATCCATCGAACTATGGACCAGGTGCAAAAAGTGAGATTCATCAACTACTGCGTTTTGTCTAAAGCGTATTCCACTGCACACGTATTTCCAATTCCCAAACTAGTAGCGAAAGGGATCATGTCCACTGTTACCAATTATTTATGGCGAGGAGACATATTCAGGGTTGGTGCGACTACCATTATACTGGATGTCAGAAACGGGGACCTCGGTTTTGTGGATATTCGAAATGAAGCATCTGCTCTGTTCCTCAAACGGACTTTCCAAATACTCAGAGAACTTCCGCAATGTATAAAAGCAAAACCCTTTGAGGCTGTGACACCTCATAGCCGGCAAGCACCGATTTATGGGCGAAGGATTAATGCCCATCTGCCGTATGTGAGAAACTTTTTCCTCGAAGCAAGTTATCTTAGTGACGAAATCAGAAGCAACACATGTATCACAGCGTGGGACATCATACTTGAAAGGAAGTTAAATGAGGGGAGAAACAAAATTGAAAAGAAATTCCCTAATTGTGACTGGGAAGCTGTATGGCGGAACATCAACTATGCCGGGCTATCTACAGACACTATTTCTGCATGGTACGAAACAGTTAACAATGTCATCAGCACCAACGAGAGACTAAATGGGATCGGTTTAAACCAGACACACCTCTGTGGAAAACGCAATCTGGTGGATACACTCATCCACAGATTCACCAGTGGCGGCAATGTGAATAACTGGAATTGGATCAGGCAACAAATTGGCTTTCTCACCAGATCCTCGACGGAATATATAACGCCATCGCTCCTCCTGAGACCAGACATGACATACTTTCCGAAATTAAAAACCAACGCCATTAGCTGGTTACTGGGAAAATATGTTAGTTATGTCATCAACAAACTTGGCTCGGACAACGAGATAGAATTCCGCGTTTACATGGAGTGTGAATACGCAAAAATCAGCACTTATCGCAACCACAAGAAGCACAACATGCGAAAGATCATTTTTGAAAGAATGGGTGTCGGTTAAATATGTGTAACCACTACAACACCTTGAACGAGAACGAACAGAAGAAAATTAAAAGTCACTTGGGTTGTTGTTATTATTTACTATTACCTTGCTTCCGAAACTTCTATATTACATGAGGAGTTTTTTTTTTTTCAAAACATTTTGTTCAGAGTTACTCATGTTCGACTTCCAAAGTATTTGTGTGATTCAAAAAGAATTGTTAAGTTTTATCACTGTTCAGTTCCTACTCAGAGAAGAGGTTTCTTTGTCTTTGTTACATCTAAGAATGGGAGTTTTGTGTTACGATTTCTGCACACTTAGTGCTATGACTCAACAGGGGACATAAAAAAAGGGGCCGGAGGGGATTGGACCTCAACACACTGGCAGTGCCGTGAAGAGACCCCACTGCTAGTGCGTCGAGCACAGACGATATTTAATTTACTGAACTTAGATTATATGTATCGATTTCTTAAAACAAGAGAACGCAAAACAAAGGAATTAACACCGCTCTCTTTTCGCAGCCAGTAGGCATCAACTCACTCTTATGTCATTCGTTGCCCTAGAAGGACGTAATATTTTGTGTAGCTCCATATTCATACTTATTTGAAGAACAGAGGAGCAGAATTAATAAGTCGCTCTCATTTGTGAATTATCAGCTATTATTTAACTAGAATTTTACGTAAGTGTCATTAATATCGTAATGTATATGTTAAAACGAATACATGTTTTATTTAATCGTATATTTTTCTCTTTTTTAGTAGTTTTAGCCACCCCATTGTCATGATTGAAGCTGAGGTCAGATATCAGACTTTGTCTAAGAAAATATATAATGAGCCCTGGCTACGTTGAGTACATCTTCGGACGTGCGAAGCTCGATAAATTTGCGGCGTAAATTACATTTAGTTTATTGTGTGACCTCAAAGAACAATGCTATGTAAGACTATATGAAACATTAAGCAACTCAATTCCAGTCTTAAACGCGAAACAAACTTTAATCTCTCAATTACTTTTCCAAACAACAAAAATTATTATTATTAAAAATTATTATTATTATTACACTCCTGGAAATTGAAATAAGAACACCGTGAATTCATTGTCCCAGGAAGGGGAAACTTTATTGACACATTCCTAGGGTCAGATACATCACATGATCACACTGACAGAACCACAGGCACATAGACACAGGCAACAGAGCATGCACAATGTCGGCACTAGTACAGTGTATATCCACCTTTCACAGCAATGCAGGCTGCTATTCTCCCATGGAGACGATCGTAGAGATGCTGGATGTAGTCCTGTGGAACGGCTTGCCATGCTATTTCCACCTGGCGCCTCAGTTGGACCAGCGTTCGTGCTGGACGCGCAGACCGCGTGAGACGACGCTTCATCCAGTCCCAAACATGCTCAATGGGGGACAGATCCGGAGATCTTGCTGGCCAGGGTAGTTGACTTACACTTTCTAGAGCACGTTGGGTGGCACGGGATACATGCGGACGAGCATTGTCATGTTGGAACAGCAAGTTCCCTTGCTGGTCTAGGAATGGTAGAACGATGGGTTCGATGACGGTTTGGATGTACCGTGCACTATTCAGTGTCCCCTCGACGATCACCAGTGGTGTACGGCCAGTGTAGGAGATCGCTCCCCACACCATGATGCCGGGTGTTGGCCCTGTGTGCCTTGGTCGTATGCAGTCCTGATTGTGGCGCTCACCTGCACGGCGCCAAACGCGCATACGACCATCATTGGCACCAAGGCAGAAGCGACTCTCATCGCTGAAGACGACACGTCTCCATTCGTCCCTCCATTCACGCCTGTCGCGACACCACTGGAGGCGGGCTGCACAATGTTGGGGCGTGAGCGGATGACGGCCTAACGGTGTGCGGGACCGTAGCCCAGCTTCATGGAGACGGTTGCGAATGGTCCTCGCCAATACCCCAGGAGCAACAGTGTCCCTAATTTGCTGGGAAGTGGCGGTGCGGTCCCCTACGGCACTGCGTAGGATCCTATGGTCTTGGCGTGCATCCGTGCGTCGCTGCGGTCCGGTCCCAGGTCGACGGGCACGTGCACCTTCCGCTGACCACTGGCGACAACATCGATGTACTGTGGAGACCTCACGCCCCACGTGTTGAGCAATTCGGCGGTACGTCCACCCAGCCTCCCGCATGCCCACTATACGCCCTCGCTCAAAGTCCGTCAACTGCACATACGGTTCACGTCCACGCTGTCGCGGCATGCTACCAGTGTTGAAGACTGCGATGGAGCTCCGTATGCCACGGCAAACTGGCTGACACTGACGGATGGCGGTGCACAAATGCGGCGCAGCTAGCGCCATTGGACGGCCAACACCGCGGTTCCTGGTGCGTCCGCCGTGCCGTGCGTGTGATCATTGCTTGTACAGCCCTCTCGCAGTGTCCGGAGCAAGTATGGTGGGTCTGACACACCGGTGTCAATGTGTTCTTTTTTCCATTTCCAGGAGTGTATTTTATTTTTCATTTTATTTGTTAAAGAGTACGGTATTAGAATCAGATTCACCACTGCAGGTTAACTGTAACCCTCGGACCTTCACATTGACAATAAAACAGAGAGACTGCGTCGGGATTGAAAACAAGAGGCACAATGCCGACATCTGTCCATTGAGAGTAACGCTTAAAACAGTCTGTGCTTAAAACCTGTTCTGGGAGTCCAATAGTAGATACTGATGCACAGTTGCAGGTTAATGTAACACTCGAACATTCACATTGACGATAAAATACAGAATTTGCATCGGTACTGAATACAAAGGGCACGTTGCCGACCTCTGTACAGGGAGAAAGTCTCAAAAAGTGTGTGCTTTGTTCCTTAACTGGGAGTGCAATAGTAGATTTAGATGCACCACTGCCTGTTTCCTGTATCCCTTCAACCTTCTCTTTCACGATGAAACACAGAAATTACATTGGTATGAATACAAAAGGCACAATGCCGCCTTCTGTCCAGCAGGAGTAACGCCACAAAGAGTCGGTGCTATGAAAATTTACTGGGATGCGAGTGTCCGATTCCTATGCACCACTACAGGATTCCTACAACCCTTGGACTTTCATATTCACGATGAAAAACAGAAATTACATCGGGATTGAATGCAAACGGCACAATGCGGACTTCTGTCCACGAGGAGTGACGTCTCAAACAGTCGGTGGTATGAAAATTTTCTGGGAGGCCAGTGTCCGATTCCGATGCACCACTACACGTTTTATGCAATGCATGGACCTTCACATTGAATTGACGATGAGACACAGAATTTGCGTTGGGATGGAATACAAAAGTCACAATGCCGACTTCTGTCCAGAGGTTGTAATACCTCAAAGAGATGGTGATATGAATATTTCCTGACATTCCAGTGTTCGATTCCGATGCAGTACTACAGGATTTCTGCAATCCTTGGACCTTCACATTGACGATGAAAGACAAAAATTGCATCGGGATACAATACAAAAGGCACAATGCTGACTTCTGTCCAGCGGGAATAACGCCTCAACGAGTCGGTGCTTAGAACCTATCCTGGGAGGCCAGTGTCCGATTCCGATGCCACACCACAGGTTTTACGCATCCCTTGGACCTTCACTTTGATGATCAAAGACAAAAATTGCATCGGGATTATGCAACGCATGGACCTTCACGTTGAATTGACGATGAGACACAGAATGTGCATTGGGATTGAATACAAAAGCCACAATGCCGACTTTTATCCAGGGGGAGTAATGCCTCAAATGTCGGTGCTATGAAAATTTCCTGTAATTCCAGTGTTCGATTCCGATGCACCACTACTGGCTTTCTGAAATTCTTAGACCTTCAAATTGACGATGAAACACAAAATTTGCATCAGGATTGAATACAAAAGGCACAATGCCGATTTCTCTCCACGCGGAATAACGACTCAAATAGTCGGTGCTTAGAACCTATCCTGGGGGCCAACGTCAGATTCCCATGCACCACTACAGGTTTTCTGCAACCCTTGGTCCATCCCATTGACGATGAAACACAAAATTTGCATCGGGATTGAACACAAAAGGCACAATGCCGACTTCTGTCCAGAGGGAATAATGCTTCAGAGAGTCAGTGCGTAGAACCTGATCTGCGAGCCCCGTGTCCGATTTCGATGCAACACTACAGGTTTACTGCAACCCTTGGACGTTCACATTGACGATGAAACACAGAAATTGCATCGGGATTGCATACAAGAGGCACAATGCCGACTTCTGTCCAGGAGGAGTAATGCCTCAAAAAGTCGGTGATATGAAACATTCCAGGTATGCCAGTGTTCGACTCCGATGCAGCACTACAGGTTTTCTGCGACCCTTGGACCTTCACATTGACGATCAAACACAGGAATTGCTTCGGGATTGAATACAAGCGGCACAATGCCGACTTTTGTCCAGGGGGAGAAACGCCTCAAAGTGTCGATGCTTAGAACCTTTCCTATGAGGCCAGTGTTCAATTCCGATGCACCAGTACACGTGGTCGGCAGCCCTCGGACTTCCACATTGGTGATACAACACAGAAATTGCTTCGAGAATGAATACATAAGTCACAATGCTGACTTCTGTCCAGGGGGTGTAACGCCCCAAACAGTCTGTGTTTGAAACTTTCCTGGGAGACGTTTTAGATACTGATGCACCACGGCAGGTTTACTGATGCCCTATGGGCTTCTACATTGAGGATGAGACTCAGAAATTGCAACAGGATTGAATACAAAATGCACAATGCCGTCTTCTGTGCAGGGGGAGTAAAGCCCCAAAATGTCGGTGCTATGAAAATTCCTGGGTTGCAAGTGATCGATTCCGATAAACGACTACAGGTTTTCTGCAACCCTTGGACCTCACATTGACGATGAAACACACAAATTGCATCGGGAAGTTATACGAAAAGCACAATGCCGACTTCTGTCCAAGGGGAGTAACGCCTCAAAGAGTCGGTGCTTAGAACCTTTCCTGCTAGACCAATGTACGATTTGGTTGCACCACTACAGGTTTTTCGGAACTCTTGGACCTTCACATTGGCCATGAAACACCGAAATTGCATCGGGATTGAATACAAAAGGCATAATTCCGACAGTTGCCTAGGGGTAGTAACGCATTAAACAGCCTGTGCCCCCCCTGCGGTTTTGGGGATAAGAATAGGCCCGCGGTATCCTGCCTGTCGTAAGAGGCGACTAAAAATAGTCTCAAACTTTTCTGCCATATTTGATGGTCCCCTGTTGGGTTTTACCTCCATCTCTCAAAATTTTTCCGAAGAGCGAGCCGATTGGGGGAAGGGCGCCTTACTTGGTGCATTGTGTCCATCTTGCGTTGAGAACTTTTGCCAGCGTATTCGTCGTTGCATTGCAGTCCTGCCGGCTCTCCATCTCTTGGGCACGGATCCGTTCCTGCGTGCACTTTCCGCCATGCGATGAGCGGTGCCAGTTTCTACACAGATGAAAACCATGGACGACGTGTCACCTAAAATCCAGCACGGTAGCCTGTCCGTTGTGGTGCGGCTGCCATGTACCCTCTTGGTTGTAGCCCCCTGACAACACAGGGATCCCTCTACTGATGCCTGCGCCGTTAACTCCCCACTTATGCCAAGGAGTAGATGCCCATCTCTCTGGGGCATCAGGACTCCCCGCAATGGCCATCCTGCCAGGTGGCCTTTGCTGTGGCTGGGTGGCGCCCGTGGCGAGGGCCCTTGGTCCGAGTAGGTGGCATCAGGGCGGATGACCCGCAATGAAGCATGGTACATCATCTCTCGCTGGCGGCCAGCCGTCAGCAGTCTCTCAGTATTCCAAAGCTCACTGTAAGGCTAATGTGTATGATCCCAAATCGTTCCCCTCCCTGACCACACCATGGGAGGAACGAAAGGCTATGAATGAGAGCGAAAGGTATTCGCCCCGGTATCTCATCTGTACCAGAGCTGATGGGGAATCGTTTGTGTCTGTGAAGCCTCAGTTCTTTGTCGAACATTTAGAGGACAAGTTCGGGGAGGTGGAGGGCTTGTCAAGAAAGCGGTCAGCGTCAGTCTTAATAAAAACAGCATCCTCTGCCCAGTCACGAGCCTTGCTCGCTTGTACGAAGCTGGGGGATGTTTCTGTTACTATCACCCCACATAAAAGCTTAAAATGGTCCAGGGAATTATTTTTCACAGAGATATCCTTTTACAGTCCGATGACGAGCTGCGCGCCAACTTAGAGCGATGAGGTGTCCATTTCGTCCGGCGCGTCCACCGAGGGTCCGAGGGATCACCAAGTTGCCACCGGTGCCTTCATCTTGGCCTTCGAGGATGACACGTTACCTGAGAAAGTCAAGGTGATGGTATACCATTGTGATGTCAAGCCCTATATCCCTCCCCCGATGCGGTGCCTCAAGTGTTGGAAGTTCGGTCCTATGTCTTCTCACTGTGCTTCCAGCCTCATATGTCGCGATTGTGGTCGACCATCCCATCCTGATACTCCATGTGCCCCGCCTCCCATCTGTGTCAACTGCGGGGAGCACCATTCCCCTTGCTCGCCGGACTGTAAGATTCTCCAGAAGGAGCGGAAAATAATGGAATACAAGACCCTGGATAGGCTGACCTACACTGAGGCTAAGCGTAAGTCTGAACGACTATATCCAGTACGAATGACGTCCACTTATGCTATCACTGTCGCTCCTGTTACAGTTACTATAGCTGCACCACACAAAGTTAGCTCTCAGAGCCAGAGAATCACACCTGCCCCCTTGCTGGTGGAGGGCACTACACTCCATGTTGCTCCTGCTCCATCTACTTTAGGAGCAACGCGCTCCCCCCCCCCCCCCCCTCTCCAACCATCAGGGACACTAGTTCCCCCATCCCACCGGAGAAGCGTAAGATTTCTTCGGTTCCTGTTGCCAGGAAGGGGTCCCTTGGAGACCTCCCTTCGCAAGTTCCGACCGGTACAAAGGCAGACAGCCGCAAGTGGCTCAAACGACCACCGGTCCCTGGTCGTAGGGCCTCACGGTCGTCGTCCGTCCCTGAGACTGACCCAGTGAAGCTCTCCCAGCCTGAACGACCGAAGTCAGAGCGGAGTAAGCTGAAAACGACAAAGGTTCTCAAGAATCCCGACATTGCGGTGGCCCCCCACCGCTTCCAACAAGCTCAGCGTCTGAGGACGAGGTCGAGATTCTGGCGTCTGCTGAAGACCTGGATCTCGCCGGTCCCTCAGACACCATGGATGTCACTCGTACAGGTTCTGAATCGGTGGCAGCGAGTGAACAAGCGGCGTAAATTGCCTTCCTAGTCCCTTCATGTCTTCTCAGCAATGGACAATTTCATACTCCAGTGGAACTGCAGCGCTTTTTCCACCATTTAGCCGAGCTCCGACAACTTATCAGCACCCTTCACCCTTTCTTCTACATTGCTCTTCAGGAAACTCGGTTTCCAGCAATGCGAACCCCCGCCCTCCGTGGCTATCAGGGTTATTACAAGAACCGGGCAGCTTATGAAAGGGTGTCTGGTGGCGTCTGCATATATGTCCTTAACTCTCTTCACAGCGAGTCTGTCCCTCTACAAACACATTTAGAGGCTGTCGCTGTTCGGGTGTGGTGGACGCCACAGTCTGTCACCATCTGCAGTCTTTACCTTCCACCAGATGATGATGTTGCGCAGCATGTCCTGGCTGCACTGATAGCCCAATTGCCGCCCCCTTCCCTGTTACTGGGCGACTTCAACGCCCATAACCCTCTGTGGGGTGGGTCGGTGGCGACAGGTCGGGGCGCACCATTGAGCATTTATTGACACAGCTCGATCTTTTGCTTTTAAATGATGGTTCCTTCACACACTTCAGCGTGGCGCATGGCACGTACTCCGCCATCGACCCTTCGATCTGCAGCCCTAGCATCTTACCGTCTGTCGACTCGAGCGTGCATGACGACCTGTGTGGTAGTGACCACTTTCTGATCTTTCTGTCACTGCCACAGCGTCAGTCTTCTGGGCGGCCTTGCAGGTGGGCCATGAATAAGGCTGACTAGGACTTGTTTTCCTCCACTGCCGCGATAGAGCGTCTCTCTAGTGATGACATTGATGCGGTGGTTCAATCGGTCACCACCGGCATCGTTACTGCAGCCGAATATGCCATTCCCCGTTCTTCTGGGTCCCCTCGGCGGCGGACTGTGCCTTGGTGGTCGCCTGAGATAGCTGAAGCGATTAAAGATCGCCGGCGGGCGCTCCAGCGTCACAAGCGACATCCCTCCATCGAACACCTCATCACCTTCAAACGGCTGTGTGCGCGGGCCCGCCGCCTTATCTGCCAAAGCAAGCAGGAGTGCTGGGAGTGGTAAGTGTCCACCTTTGGCCTCCAGGTCTCGCCATCGCAGGTCTGGGCCAAGATCCGACGCCTCTATGGCTATCGGACCCCTGTCTGCGTCCCTGCGCTCTCACTGAATGGAACAGTTTGTATAGACTCCGACGAAATTGCCAACAGCTTGGCAGAGCATTTTGCTCTTAATTCCGCTTCTTCCAATTACCCACTGGCCTTCCGCTCCATTGACGAGCGGATGGAACGTAGGAGCCTTTCTTTTCGCACCTACCATTCTGAATCCTACAATGCTCCATTCAGTGAGTGGGAATTTCACAGTGCCCTTGCCGCTTGCCCTGATACCGCTCCTGGGCCGGATCGCATTCACTGTCAGATGCTGAAACACCTTTCAGTGGACTGCAAGCGACGCCTCCTCGACCTTTACAACCGTCTCTTGGTCGAGGGTGAGTTACCTTCGCAATGGCGGGAAAGCATTGTCATCCCCGTTTTGAAACCGGGCAAGAGCCCTTTGGAGGTGGACAGCTACCGCCCCATTAGCCTCACCAACGTTCTTTGCAAGCTTCTCGAACGGATGGTGAGCCGGCGCTTGAATTGGGTACTGGAGTCTTGGGGCCTTCTGGCTCCGTGTCAGGGTGGGTTCCGTGAAGGCCGCTCCGCCGCCGACAATCTGGTGAGCCTGGAGTCGGCCATCCGTACTGCCTTTGCCCGCCGTCAGCACCTAGTCGCTGTCTTTTTCGACATGCGGAAGGTGTACGATATGACATGGCGTCATCACATCCTTTCTATGCTTCATGGATGGGGTCTTCGTGGCCCTCTGCCGATCTTTATCTGCAATTTCCTGTCGTATTGTACCTTCCGCGTGCAAGTCGCGGCCTCTCATAGTTCCTCCAGAGTCCAGGAGAACGGGGTACCATAGGGATCTGTCCTCAGTGTTCGCCTGTTTTTAATCGCAATAAACGGGCTAGCTGCAGCGGTGGGAAATTCTGTCTCCACTTCACTGTACGCTGACGACTTCTGCCTTTACTACAGCTCTACTGGCATTGCAGATGTTGAACGTCAGCTACAGGGCGCTATCCGCAAGGCGCAGTCTTGGGCTGTAGCGCATGGTTTTCAGTTTTCGGCTGCCAAGACCCGCGTTATGCATTCCTGCCAGCGCCGAACAGTCCATCCTGAGCGGGGGCTTTATCTTGCCGACGAACTCATTGCTGTGGTGGAGACCCACAGGTTTTTGGTTGTAGTTTTTGATGCCCGGATGACTTGGCTGCCTCATATTCGGCAGCTTAAACAGGCGTGTTGACGGCATCAAAAGGCTCTGAGATGATTGAGCCACACGCGCTGGGGCGCCGACCGATCTACCCTGTTGCGGCTCAACCAGGCGGTATTCCAGTCGCGTCTGGATTATGGGAGCCTGGCTTATGGCGCAGCATCCCCATCTGCGTTGCGGGTGCTGGACCCAATACTACACAGCGGGATACGGCTGGCCACTGGTGCCTTCCGGACCAGCCCTGTAGACAGCATACTTGTGGAGGCAGGTGTCCCGCCACTGCGATTGAGGCGCCAACATTTGCTGGCGGCTTATGCTGCCCATGTTTTTAGCTTTCCCGGGCATCCAAACTATCGTCTCCTGTTCCCGCAATCGGTCGTCCATCTGCGAGAACGTCGGCCCCGGTCAGGTTGTACGATCGCGGTCCGTGTCAAAGAACTTCTCTCCGGGCTTCGGGTTTTCACTGTTCCACCTCCTTTCCGGGCCACTTTGCGTACACCTCCATGGTGTGTTCCTCGCCCTTGCCTTCAGCTCGACTTGGCACAGGGCCCGAAGGACTCAGTCCCTCCAGAGGCCTCCGCCGCCGCTTTTATTCCATCCTGGCCACGTATCAGGGCTCGGACGTTGTTTACACTGACGGTTCGATGGTTGCTGGTCGTGTCGGTTATGCGCTAACTCTAGGGGACCATTCCGAACAACGTTCCTTGCCGGCTGGCTGCAGCGTTTACACTGCTGAGCTGGTCGCCATTTCTTCGAGCCCTAGAATATATCCGCTCCTGCTCAGGTGAGTCCTTCGTGATCTGTAGCGATTCCCTGAGCGGTTTACGAGATCTCGACCATTGTTTCCCTCGTTCTCGTCTGGTGATGGATATCCAAGAGTCCCTCCATACTCTTTCCCGTTGCGGCCGCTCCGTGGTCTTTGTGTGGACCCCCGGTCATGTCAGTATCCCAGGCAATGAACATGTTGACCGCCTGGCGAAAGAGGCCACCAGTCAACCATCTCTGGATGTTGGTCTCCCAGAGACTGATTTGAGGGCAGTCTTACGCTGCAAAGTTTTCGATTTATGGGACACTGAACGGTGCAACCTGCCCGTGCCAAACAAACTCCGTCGTATCAAGGAGACGACGACTGTGTGGCGGTCATCTATGCAAGCCAACCGCAGGGACTCAGTCGTCTTTTGTCGGCTCTGCATTGGCCACACCCGACTGACGCACAGTTATTTACTGTGTCGTGAGGATCCACATCTTTGTCGTTGTGGGGTGTCCTTCACGGTGGTCCATATTCTGTTGGAGTGAGCCCTTTTAACTGTGCTCAGGCAGACTTTTGCGCTGCCCGATACACTCCCTGCGCTTTTAACTGACGACTCTCCCATAGCGGACTTAGTTTTGCGTTTTATTCGGGCAGGGGGTTTTTATCGTTTAATCTGAGTGTTTATGATCTTTAGTGTTGATTCTGGCTTTTAGCCTCTGATTTTAAACTGAGTTTTTAATGTGTTCTTGGTGGTTGGCTTTTCCTCTTTTTTTCTCTATGGTCGGCCAACCACCGTCACACTCTGTGTGTTTTCATTTGTTTTGTCTGATCCTTGTCGGAGTATTTCTTGTCCTGTGTTGTTTGTTGTCTCTGTTATCAGTCTTTTACTCTGTGTGGTAGTTTTTTAGTTTTGGAACAAGGGACCAATGACCGTTGCAGTCTGGTCCCTTTAATCCCACAAACCAACCAACCTATCAAGGAGATGATGAATGTGTGGCAGTCATCCATACGAGCCAATCGCAGGGTCTTAGTTGTCATTTGTCGGCCCCACATTGGTCACTAACACTTAACACACAGCGATTTACTGCACCATGATGACCAATCTCTGTCCCTGCGGATCCGCTTTGTTGGCGTTTTACATTTCGTTGGCGTGTCCTCTTTTTAACTGCGCTCAGGCAGACGTTTGCGCTGCCTGATACGCTCCCTGCACTTCCAACATATGACACTGCCATGGCAGGCTTAGTACTGCGTTTTATTCCTGCTGGGGGCTCATATTACTTGATCTAAGTGTTGGTCTTTGTTGTGTTGAGACTGGCCTTTGGTCTACGATTTTAGCTAAGTTTTTTAGTGTGTTTCTTGGCGGTCGGCTTTTCCTTTTTTTGTCTCTATGGTCGGCCAACCACTGTCACATGCTGCGTGATTTTTACTTCCTTTTGTCTGGTCTCTGTCTCTGTCTTCTTCTCCTATGTCGTCTGTCGTCATCTTCATGCTTCGACTTTATTCTGTATGGGTGTTGGAGGTTTTGGAAAAAGGGACCGATGACCATAGCAGTCTGGTCCCTTCAATCCCACACACCAGCCTGAATCACATCAATTGCATCGGGATTGAATACAAAACGCACAATGCCGACTTCTGTCCAGGAGGAGTAACGCCTAAAAGAGTCGGTGTTATGAAAATTTCCTGGGATGCCAGTGTTCGATTCCGATCCACCACTACAGGTTTTCTACAACCCTTGGACCTTCACATAGACGATGAAACTCAGAAATTGCGTAGGGATTGAATACAAAAGGCACAATGACGACTTCTGTCCAGGGGGAGTAATGGCTCAGAGAGTCGGTGCTTAGAACCTTTCCTTGGACGCCAATGTTCGATTCCGATGCACCACTTCCTGTTTTCTGCTTCCCTTTGACCTTTACACTGACGATGAAACACAGAAATTGCATCGGGATTCAATACAAAAGGCACAATCCCGACTTCTGTCCAGGGGGAGTAACGCTTTAAAGATTCGATGCTTAGAATCTTTCCTGGGAGGACAGTGTTTGATTCCGATGCACCAATAGAGGTTTTCGGCAGCCCTTGGGCACTAACATTGACGATGAAACACAGAAATTGCATCGGGATTGATTACAAAAGGCACAATGGCGACTTCAGTTCAGGGGGGGGGGGGGGGTAACGCCTCAAAGAGTCGGTGCTATGAAATTTTCCTGGGATGCCACTGTTCGATTCCGATGCAACACAATAGGTTTTCTGCAACCCTTGGACCTTCTTACTGACGATTAAATCAGAAATAGCACCGGGATTGAATACAAAAGGCTTAATGGCGACTTGTGTCCAGGGGTAGTAATGCCTCAAAGAGTCGGTGCCTATTAGCTTTCCTGGGAGGCCAGTGTCCGATCCCGAAGCACCACTACAGGATTTCAGCAACTCTTGGACCTTCACATTGACGATGAAACACAGAAATTACATCGGGAATGAATACAAAATTCACAATGCCAACTCTGTCTATGTGTGTAACGCCTCATAGAGACAGTGTTACGAAAATTTCCTGACATGCCAGTGTTCGATTGCGATGCACCATTATTGGTTTTCTGCAACCCTTGGAAATTCACATTGACGATGAAACACAGAATTTGCATTGGGACTGAATACAAAAGCCACAATGCCGACTTCTGTCCACAAGGATTAACGCCTCAAAGAGTCAGTGTTATAAAAATTTCCTGGGATGCCAGTGTACGATTACGATGCACCACTACAGGTTTTCTGCAACCCTTGTACCTTCACATTGACGATGATACCCAGAAATTGCATCGGGATTGAATACAAGACGCACAATGCCGACGTGTGTCCAGGGGGAGTAACCCCCAAAGATTCGGTGCATTAAATTACCTGGGATGCCAGTGTTCGATTCTGATGCACCAGTACAGGTTTTCTGCAACCCTTCAACCTTCACATTCATGATGAAACACAGAGATTGCATCGGGATTGAATACAAAAAACACAATTCCGACCTCTGTCCACGAGGAGTAACGCCACAAAAAGTCAGTGCTATGAATATTTCCTGGGATACCAGTGTTTGAATTTCCAAGGGTTGCAGAAACCATGTAGTGGTGCATCGGAATCGAACTGACGATGAATCACGGGAATTGCATGGGGATTGAATACAAAAGGCACAATGCCGACCGCTGTCCACGAGGAGTAACTCCTCAAAGAGTCGGTACTATGAAAATTTCCTGGGATGCCAGTGTTCCATTCCGATGCACCAGCCCCCAGGGGCTCAGCATTCCTTTGCTGGGTACGGGATTGGCGACCCCGGGGTTCCTGAGCTGGGGACTGGTAATCGCCGCCAGTCCCCTGTCACCGTAAGCTCTGAGCATACTTCAGCGGCCACCATATTTCGCGGTGGTGGAACGATGTGTGTCTCAGGGAATGGGGATCTTGGCTTGACCGCCCGGATCACGAGGATGGAATAAACCTCTATAAAAAAACCTCAGTCTCAAGGTATGCTGCGCGCCGCGAAATGCATGGATGTTGAGGTGGAACAGTCGTTAGCGGGCAACCTCTGGGGAGCCTGCCGCACCTCAGTTGTATAAGGCTTACCTAGGTATGCGGGGCGCTGTCTAGGTGGACTCCTAGTTCCCCAGCTGGTCGTGGGACTGAGATGGAACCCTCGAAGTTTTCTTCTTCTCCTCCCAGCGGAAAGGGTGGGCCGCTGGTAGGTTCTAACACCCAATCTCACAAGAGGGCTCGTGTAGCCAGTCCTCCTGATTCAGGTAATAGTAACAGAACACATGGTGCTTCGCAGAATGTCTTTCTCATAATTAGAAGAAAAGATGGGAATTTTGAAAACGTTTCGCCAATTTATATACAGAAGGGCTTAGAAGGTATTGCTGGCACATTAAAATCTGTAAAGCGCTTGCGAAATGGCACCTTGTTGGTTGAAACATCTAGCTTCCAGCAAGTCCAGAACCTTCAGAAGGCATAATTTCTTGGGGAGTTTGCGATAGAGACTGAATTTCACTACACCTTGAACAACAGCAAGGGTGTTGTGACTTGCAGAGATCTCGTTGACAATCCCCAAGACGAACTGAAGGCTGAATGGTCCTGGGAAGGAATTGTCGACGTGCAACACGTTATGAAACGGGTGGATGGTACTCTCATAAGGACTAACTCATTTATCCTTACATTTAACAGCACCAAATTGCCAGAGCATGTGAAGGCAGGTTTCCTACGTCTCAGTGTACTGCCTTATTACCCCAACCCCATGCGGTGTTTTAAATGCCAACACTTTGGACACACTACTCTCGGCTGTAGAGGGGAAGCCACTTGCGGGAATTGTGGTAACGCCGCCCATGAGGGGGTTAGTTGCTCCTTTCCTCCCAAGTGTGTCAACTGCTCTGGGGATCACCCTGTGTGGAGTAGGGAATGCAGAGTTTTCCTTGAGGAACGGAAGATCCAGGAACTTAAGACTACAAAACGCATCCCGTATGGCCAGGCGAAGAAAATTTACAAGTCCCTGCAGCCGCCCACGTTCGCTGCTTCCTTTTCTTCCGTTCTCAAACAGCTAGTCTTGAAAACCGATGCCGCTACACAAACGGAGGTTGCTACTGTCAGCACTAGTACCTGCGTTTGTCAATGTACGTGTGCTGCTGCCGTTCCTGTGAAGCCTGCTGCTCCCCGCCGGCCTTCTGACCAGGCTGTGGTAGCTGACATCATGGAACTTCCTGCCCCTTCCTGGGTCCAGTTTTGTGCACTGCCCAGTGCTGCTACACCCCCTACTGCTTCTGAGGTTTTGGCTCCAATGCCACCTCAGGCCAGAAAATCGAAGCCAAAGACAAAGGTGAAGACTCGCCCACTAAAGGAGACAAGTTCTACAGTCTGCTGATGTTGATCTCATTCTCTCTGACGTCTCTATCGACTCCTCTTCTGAGGCGATGGAGGTTGATGTCAGACTGGGGCAATCATCTCGCCCCAAAACTGAGCCTCCACCTGTTGTGGGCTCTCTTCCCCGACAAAAAGTGAGAACGAAGGTACTCCCACCCTGATAGATGGCTCCCATTATACAGTGGAACATGAATGGATTCCGGGCACACGTGGAGGAACTGAACCTCCTAGCACGGCAACGCTCCCTGTGCTTGTGTTTACAGGAAACGCATTTCAAACCATCTGATGCTCCTGTACTAAATGGCTATACGTTATATCACCGAGATGACCTGACTGGAGACAGGGCCAAAGGCGAAGTCGCCGTGTTTGTCAATAATGAGCACCACTCCTCTGCTCTCCCACTGGATACTGACCTGCAAGCAGTTGCAGTTGAAATTCATTCCCGTCGGAGGCTTACCGTTTGCTCCCTTTATTTACCCCCTCTGGATGCAGTGAACTTAGAGGCTCTCACAGACCTTATCGACCAACTCCCCCGCCCGTTTCTCCTCCTGTGAGACTTCAATGTCGATCATGTCCTGTGGGGCTCCACTTCTCTTTGCGCTCGGGGTCGAATTTTGGAGAGCCTCCTCACATCTCAAGTGTTGTGCATCCTCCACACAGGTACTCAGACTCACTTCTCTAGTGCTACAGGGTCATTCTCAGCCATTGACCTATCTTTCTGCTCTCCAACCCTCACTGACTCCGTTCACTGGGAGGTCATTGACGACCTACATTCCAGTGATCACTTCCCTATCCGCATTCATCTCCTGGATGGTGTATTGCGGGAGCAGCGGCCACCATCGTGGATGACTGGCAGGGCTAACTGGCCATTGTTCACTAGGTTGGCTGTCTTTGACCGCCACAATAGCGTACAGGAATGGGTGAATCACATCATGCTTGTGATCCACCATGCTGCTGACCTGTCCATACCACAGTCTTCTGGCACTCTTAAGCGGCGCCTTGTGCCTTGGTGGACAGAAGAGTGCCGTTCAGCCATCCGGGACAGGCGTGCGGCTCTTCGCCGATTTAAATGCATCAATGGGGCTTTCGTGGCCGCCTCCCGATTTTCATTCGGCCTTTCCTGTCTCAGCGGTTTTTTCGGACCCGCGTTGGTAACACACTGTCTGATCGCTTTGAGCTAGAGAACGGTGTCCCCCAGGGCAGTGTTTTAAGCGTTACCCTCTTTGCCATAGCCATCAACAGTATAACGTCTACAGTGAGGAAACCAGTACAGTGCTCCTTGTTTGTGGACGACTTTGCTGTTTTCTGTTCCTCCTCTAGTGTTGCATCCGCGAGCCGTCAATTGCAACTAACAGTGCGGCGGTTAGAGGAGTGGGCTGCAAAGACGGGTTTTAGGTTTTCTGCCGATAAGTGTGTTTGTGTTCATTTTAATCGTTCTCGTCGTCTTTTTACGTTGCCTGCCTTGCATATGGGGGATACTGTCCTACATTTTAGAGACACAGTGCGGTTTCTGGGCCTAATTTTTGACTCCAGGTTGTCATGGTTGTCACACCTACGTGACTTGAAAGCCAGAACCCTGAAGGCACTGAACATCCTCAAGTGCCTCTGCCACAGGTCTTGGGGAGCGGACAGGGCGCGTCTCCTTCAGTTTTATCGAGCTTTCGTGCGCTCACGGCTGGACTATGGGTGCACAGTATATGGGTGAGCGAGGCCGTTTTATTTGCGGATCCTTGACGCTGTTCACCATGCTGGGATTCGACTGGCCACGGGTGCTTATCGGACCAGTCCCGTACCCAGCGTCTGTGCTGAGGCTGGCGAACCGCCACTTACCATCCGGCGGCAGCTCCTGCTGGTGCGCCAAGCTTGTTAGTTTCTTGCAGCTCCCAGCTTGCCTGCTCACCATCTTGTGGCCCATCCACCTTTGGACCGCCTTTTTTCCCGCCGCCCCCGGGCTACGTTGCCGTTTGTGATCCGAGTGCAACGTGTGCTTGAGTCCCTTGGTGTGGAGTCTGTACAACCCGAAATCCTGGGTTTTAACCGCCTGCCACCCTGGTTACTGAAGAGGCCCCGTGTGAATTTAGATTTATTGCAGTACAAGAGAGATTGCACTCCTGCCACCGTTTTTAATGCAGCATTTTCTGCCATTTTATCTGAGCACCACGACTATGTAGCTGTTTTTATGGATGGGTCGAAACAAGGGGATTCCGTGGGTTGCTCAGTTGTTTCTCCGGATCGTGTCCTCAAGGTCCGACTGCCTCCGACTTTTACTGTCTTTGATGCAGAATTGTCTGCGATCTTGCGGGCACTGGAGCAGATGAGACTTTCTTCCTCTCCTAAATTTCTTGTCTGTTCCGATTCACTCAGTGCCCTTCACTCATTGCAACGTTTGTATCCAGCGGACCAAATAGTCCAGACCATCCAGGATGCCCTCATCCGACTACAGCGACTGGGGAAGGTTGTAGCTTTCTGCTGGGTTCCGGGGCATGTCGGCATTGCTGGGAATGAAAGGGTGGATCTCGCAGCCAAGGAGGCGTGTCCCGAACTACAAGTATCTCAGTGTGCTATCCCCTTGCACGCAATCACCTCGCTGTTAAGCTCACGAGTCATGCGTCGGTGGGAGGATGAGTGGCTGGAAGTGACTGACAATAAGCTCCGTATAGTCAAGCCCACAACGCGTGTGTGGTGTACTTCCTTCCAGCCCCATCGACGGGACGAGGTTCTCTTCACGTGGCTCCGGATAGGTCACAGCCCTATGACGCATGGCTTCCTGCTCCGGCGAGAGGACCCTCCAATGTGTGGTGCTTGCGGCGTCCAGGTCACTGTGCGCCACGTTTTATTGGATTGCGTTTTATTTTCTGAGCAGCGGGCCGCGGCTGACTTGCCGGCGGAACTGCCATCTCTTTTAGGCAACACTCGGACCAATGTGGTTTAAGTTTTAAAGTTCTGTGCCATGTCACATGATTTTACAAAGATTTTAGGGAGAGGATTTTAACATGTTTACTGTGTGAAAAGCTCGCCCATATTTTATGTAAATGGCCAGCCAATGACAATTTCCTGTGGCATTCTTGTTGCTAAGTTTTCCCTTTCCTTCGGTTTTACTTTCTTATGTAGTCTTTTCCTTCATTTCCTGCTTTCTTTGAGTGTATTTTTCAGTTTTATTAGGTCTGTCCACATTCGTTCCTTTTAATGGGTGTCAGGGCGCTGATGACCTCGATGTTGAGCGCCCATAAGCCCCAACACACACACACACACACACACACACACACACACACACACACACACACACTCCGATGCACCACTACAGGTTTTCTGCAACCCTTGGAAATTCACATTGACGATGAAACACAGAAATTGCATTTGGATTGAATACAAAAGTCCCAAAGCCGACCTCTGTACACAAGGAGAAACGCCTCAAAATGTCGATGCATTGAAAATTTCCTTGGATGCTAGTGTACGATTCCGATGCACTGCAAACCTTGTACCTTCACATTGAGGATGAAACCCCGAAATTGCATCGGGATTGAATACAAAAGGCAAAATGCCGACACGTGTCCAGGGGAAGTAACGCCCAAGGATTCGGTGCTATAAAATTACCTGGGATGCCAGTGTTAGATTCTGATGCACCAGTACAGGTTTTCTGCAACCCTTCGACCTTCACATTCACGATGAAACACAGTAATTACATCGGTACTGAATACAAAAGACAGAATGCCGACTTCTGTCCAGGAGCAGTAACGCCTCAAATAGTCGGTGTTATGAAAATTTCCTGGGATGCTACTGTTCAATTCCGATGCACCACTACTGGTTTTCTGCAAACACTTGGAAATTCACATTGATGATGAAACACAGAAATTGCATCGGGATTGAATACAAAAGGCGCAATGCCGAAATCTGTCCACGAGGAGTATCGCCTCAAAGAGTCGATGCTATGAAAATTTCCTCGGATGCCAGTGTACGATTCCGATGCACCAAAACTGAAAATCTGCAAACCTTGGACCTTCATATTGACGATGAAACACAGGAATTGCATCGGGATTGAATACAAAGGGCACAATGCCGACCTCTGTCCACGAGGAGTAACTCCTCAAAGAGTCGGTGCTATGAAAATTTCCTGGGATACCAGTGTTCGATTCCGATGCACCACTACAGGTTTTTCGCAACCCTTGGAAATTCACATTGACGATGAAACATAGAAATTGCATCGGGATTGAATACAAAAATCACAATGCCGACGTCTATCGAGGGGGAATAACCCCCCAAGGCGTCGGTGCTATAAAATACCTGGATGCTAGTGTTCGATTCTGGTGCACCAGTACAGGTTTTCTGCAACCCTTCAACCATCACATTCACGATGAAACACAGAAATTACATTGGAATTGAATACAAAAGGCAGAATGCCGACTTCTGTCCAGTAGGAGTAACGCCTCAAAGAGTCTGTGCTATGAAAATTTCCTGGGATGCCAGTGTTCGATTACGATGGACCACTACAGGTTTTCTGCAACCCTTGGAAATTCTCTTTAACGATGAAACACAGAAATTGTATCGGGATTGAATACAAAAGGCACAATGCCGGCCTACATCTACATCTACATTTATACTCCACAAGTCACCCAACGGTGTGTGGCGGAGGGCACTTTACGTGCCACTGTCATTACCTCCCTTTCCTGTTCCAGTCGCGAATGGTTCGCGGGAAGAATGGCTGTCTGAAAGCCTCCGTGCGCGCTCTAATCTCTCTAATTTTACATTCGTGATCTCCTCGGGAGGTATAAGTAGGTGGAAGCAATATATTCGGTACCTCATCCAGAAACGCACCCTCTCGAAAACTGGCGAGCAAGCTACACCACGATGCAGAGCGCCTCTCTTGCAGAGTCTGCCACTTGAGTTTATTAAACATCTCCGTAACGCTATCACGGTTACCAAATAACCCTGGGCCGAAACGCGCCACTCTTCTTTGGATCTTCTCTACCTCCTCCGTCAACCCGATCTGGTACGGATCCCACACTGATCAGCGATACTCAAGTATAGTTCGAACGAGTGTTTTGTAAGCCTTCTCCTTTGTTGATGGACTACATTTTCTAAGCACTCTCCCAATGAATCTCAACCTGGTACCCGCCTTACCAACAATTAATTTTAAATGATAATTCCACTTCAAATCGTTCCGCACGCATACTCCCAGATATTTTACAGAAGTAACTCCTACCAGTGTTTGTTCTGCTATCATATAATCATACAATAAAGGATCCTTCTTTCTATGTATTCGCAATACATTACGTTTGTCTATGTTTAGGGACAGTTGCCACTCCCTGCACCAACTGCCTATCCGCTGCAGATCTTCCTGCATTTCGCTACAGTTTTCTAATGCTGCAACTTCTCTGTATACTACAGTATCATCCGCGGAAAGCCGCATGGAACTTCCGACACTATTTACTAGGTCATTTATATATATTGTGAAAAGCAATGGTCCCATAACACTCTCCTGTGGCACGCCAGAGGTTACTTTAACGTCTGTAGACGTCCCTCCATTGATAACAACATGCTGTGTTCTGTTTGCTAAAAACTCTTCAATCCAGCCACACAGCTGGTTTGATATTCCGTAGGCTCTTACTTTGTTTATCAGGCGACAGTGCGGAACTGTATCGAACGCCTTCCGGAAGTCAAGAAAAATAGCATCTACCTCGGAGCCTGTATCTAATATTTTCTGGGTCTCATGAACAAATAAAGCGAGTTGGGTCTCACACGATCGCTGTTTCCGGAATCCATGTTGATTCCTACATAGTAGATTCTAGGTTTCCAAAAACGACATGATACTCAAGCCAAAACATGTTCTAAGATTCTACAACAGATCGGCGTCAGAGATATAGGCCTATAGTCTTGCGCATCTGCTCGACGACCCATCTTGAAGACTGGGACTACCTGTGCTCTTTTCCAATCATTTGGAACCCTCCGTTCCTCTAGAGACTTGCGGTACACGGCTGTTAGAAGGGGGGCAAGTTCTTTCGCGTACTCTGTGTAGAATCGAATTGGTATCCCGTCAGGTCCAGTGGACTTTCCTCTGTTGAGTGATACCAGTTGCTTTTCTATTCCTTGGACACTTATTTCGATGTCAGCCATTTTTTCGTTTGTGCGAGGATTTGGAGAAGGAACTGCAGTGCGGTCTTCCTCTGTGAAACAGCTTTGGAAAAAGGTGTTTAGTATTTCAGCTTTACGCGTGTCATCCTCTGTTTCAATGCCATCATCATCCCGTAGTGTCTGGATATGCTGTTTCGAGCCAGTTACTTATTTAACGTAAGACCAGAACTTCCTAGGATTTTCTGTCAAGTCGGTACATAGAATTTTACTTTCGAATTCACTGAACGCCTCCCGCATAGCCCTCCTCACGCTAACTTTGGCATCGTGTAGCTTCTGTTTGTCTAAGAGGTTTTGGCTGCGTTTAAACTTGGAGTGAAGCTCTCTTTGCTTTCGCAGTAGTTTCCTAACTTTGTTGTTGTACCACGGTGGGTTTTTCCCGTCCCTCACAGCTTTACTCGGCACGTACCTGTCTAAAACGCATTTTACGATTGCCTTGAACTTTTTCCATAAACACTTAACATTGGCAGTGTCGGAACAGAAATTTTCGTTTAGTTCTGTTAGGTAGTCTGAAATCTGCCTTCTATTACTCTTGCTAAACAGATAAACCTTCCTTCCTTTTTTTATATTCCTATTAACTTCCATATTCAGGATGCTGCAACGGCCTTATGATCACTGATTCCCTGTTCTGCACATGCAGATTCGAAAAGTTCGGGTCTGTTTGCTATCAATAGGTCCCAGATGTTATCTCCACGAGTCGGTTCTCTGTTTAATTGCTCGAGGTAATTTTCGGATAGTGCACTCAGTATAATGTCACTCGATGCTCTGTCCCTACCACCCGTCCTAAACATCTGAGTGTCCCAGTCTATATTTGGTAAATTGAAATCTCCACCTAAGACTATAACATGGTGAGAAAATTTATGTGAAATGTATTCCAAATTTTCTCTCAGTTGTTCTGCCACTAATGCTGCTGAGTCGGGAGGTCGGTAAAAGGAGCCAATTATTAACCTAGCTCGGTTGTTGTGTGTAACCTCCACCCATAATAATCCACAGGAACTATCCACGTCTACTTCACTACAGGATAAACTACTACTAACAGCGACGAACACTCCACCACGGGTTGCATGCAATCTATCCTTTCTAAACACCGCCTGTACCTTTGTAAAAATTTCGGCAGAATTTATCTCTGGCTTAAGCCAGCTTTCTGTACCTATAACGATTTCAGCTTCGGTGCTTTCTATCAGCGCTTGAAGTTCCGGTACTTTACCAACGCAGCTTCGACAGTTGACAATTACAATACCGATTGCTGCTTGGTCCCCGCATGTCCTGACTTTGCCCCGCACCCGTTGAGGCTGTTGCCCTTTCTGTACTTGCCCAAGGCCATCTAACCTAAAAAAAACCGCCCAGCTCACGCCACACTACCCCTGCTACCCGTGTAGCCGCTTGTTGTGTGTAGTGGACTTCTGACCTATCCAGCGGAACCCGAAACCCCACCACCCCATGGCGCAAGTCGAGGAATCTGCAGCCCACATGGGCGCAGCACCGTCTGAGCCTCTGATTCAGACACTCCACTCGGCTCTGTACCAAAGGTCCGCAGTCAGTCCTGTCGACGATGCTGCAGATGGTGAGCTCTGCTTTCATCCCGCTAGCGAGACTGGCAGTCTTCACCAAATCAGATAGCCGCCGGAAGCCAGAGAGGATTTCCTCCGATCAATAGCGACACACATCATTGGTGCCGACATGAGCGACCACCTGCAGATGGGTGCACCCTGTACCCTTCATGGCATCCGGAAGGACCCTTTCCATATCTGGAATGACTCCCCCCGGTATGCACACGGAGTGCACATTGGTTTCCTTCCCCCCTCTCGCTGCCATTTCCCTAAGGGGCCCCATTACGCGCCTGACGTGGGAGCTCCCAACTACCAGTAAGCCCACCCTCTGCGACCGCCAGGATCTTATAGACTGAGGGGCAACCTCTGGAACAGGACAAGCAGCCATGTCAGGCCAAAGATCAGTATCAGCCTGAGACAGAGCCTGAAACCGGTTCGTCATACAAACTGGAGAGGCCTTCCGTTCAGCCCTCCGGAATGTCTTTCGCCTTCTGCCACACCTTGCGACGACCTCCCACTTTACCACAGATAAGGGATCAGCTTCAATGCGGGCAGTATACCGGGCAACCACAGTCGTAGTCCGATCGGGGGATGCGTGGGACGAGCTGCCCGTCCCCGACAAACCCCCATCCGGACCCCCACAGTGATGCCCATTGGCAACAACCTCAAGCTGTGTGACCGAAGCCAACACTGCCTGAAGCTGGGAGCGAAAGGATGCCAACTCAGCCTGCATCCGAATACAGCAGTTGCAGTCCCTATCCATGATAAAAACTTGTGCAAAAAATCGTCTGAACTAATCTACAGAGAGCGCAAACAAATCGACAAAATTTAAACGGTTATTAAAATACAAGATTGCCTAGTAAATGCAGTAATGCTGCTACTTGCGCACTGCTGACACACTGCTCGGCGGCGGAAGGAGACTACGCGATTTTACACTATTCAGGTACAAAAACGCGATGCTACAACTCCCAAATACTATAATACGCCCGAAATTTATGAATTAAATAATGCAAGTACCAAAAACACGCAAAGAAATTAAGAATTAAACTATGTAACAAATGAGTGGCCTTGGAGTATACGACTTGCTGTGGCAGCTGCTTATCCAACGGCGGCAGGGAGCCTCTGTCACGAGAAGAAACTCCTCAAAAAGTCGGCGCAATGATAATTTCCTTGGATGCCTGTGTACGATTCCGATGCAACAAAATTGACGATGAAACCCAGAAGTTGCATCGAGGTTGAATACAAAAGGCACAATGCCGACGTCTGTCCAGGAGGAGTAACGTCTCAAAGAGTCGGTGCTATGAAAATTTCCTGGGATGCCAGTGTTCGATTTCGATGCACCACTACAGGATTTCTGCAACACTTGGGACTTCACATTGCCGATGAAACACTTATATTGCATCGGGATTGAATACAAAAGGCACAATGCCGACGTCTGCCTAGGGGGAGTAACCCCCCAAGTAGTCGTTGCTATAAAAACACCTGAGATGCCAGTGTTAGATTCTGATGCACCAGTACAGGTTTTCTTCAACCCTTCGACCTTCACATTCACGATGAACACAGAAATTAAATCGGTATTGACTACAAAAGGCAGAATGCCTGCTGCTGTCCAGTAGGAGTAACGCCTCAAACACTCAGTGCTTCAGTGCTATGAAAGTTTCCTGAAATGCCAGTGTTCGATTCCGAAGCACCACTTCAGGTTTTCTGCAACCATTGGAAATTCACATTGACGATGAAACACAGAAATTGCATCGGGATTGATTACAAAAGGCAGAATACCGACCTCGGTCCACGAGGAGTAACGCCTCAAAGACTCGGTGTTACGAAAATTTCCTCGGATGACACTGTTCGATTCCGATGCACTACTACAGGATTTCTGAAACCCTTGGAAATTCACATTGACGATGAAACACACAAATAGCATCGAGATTGAATACAAATGGCACAATGCCGACCTCTGTCCACGAGTAGAAACGAATAAAAATTTCCTTGGATGCCAGAGTACGATTCCTATGCACCATCACTTAAAAATATGCAACCCTTGGACCTTCACATTGACGATGAACCACATAAATTGCATCAGGATTGAATGCAAAAGGCACAATGCCGACCTCTGTCCAGGAGGAGTAACGCCTCAAAGAGTCGGTGCTATGAAAATTTCCTGGGATGCCAGTGTTCGATTCCGATGCACCACTACAGGTTTTCTGCAACCCTTGGACCTTCAAATTGACGATGAAACACATACATTGCATCGGGATTGAATACAAAAGGCACAAAGCCCGTCTTCTGTCCAGGGTTACTAACGCCTCAAAGATCGGTGCTATAAAAATTCCTGGGATGCCAGTGTTCGATTCCCATGCTCCAATACAGGTTTTTCTGCAACCCTTGGACCTTCGCGTTCACGATGAAACAGAGAAATTGCATTGAGATTGAATACAAAAGGCCCAATGGCGAATTCGATACAGGGGAGTAACGCTTCAGAGAGTCGGTGCTTTGAATCTTTCCTGGGAGGCCAGTGTTTGATTCCGATGCACCAATACATGTTTACTGCAACCCTTGGACCTTCACAGTGACGATGAAACACAGGTATTGCATCGTGATTGAATACAAAAGGCACAAAGAAGACTTCGGTCTAAGGGGAGTAACGCTTCGAACAGTCTGTTTTGGAACGTTTATTGGGAGACAAGTATTAGAATCCCATGCAACACTGCAGGTTTACTGTAACCCTTAATCGTTCACATTGGCGAAGAAACACAGAAATTGCATCGGGATTGAATACAAAAGGCTCAATGCCGACTTCTGTCCAGGGCGCGTCACGCTTCAAACACTTTAAGTTCTGATTCTTTCCTTGGAGACCAGTATTAGATAATAAAGCATCACTGCGAGTTTACTTTAACCCTTGTACCTTGACACAAAAGGCACAATGCCAACTTCTGTCCAGGGAGAGTAACTCCTCAAACAGGCTGTGCTTTGAGGGTTTCCTGTGAGACCAGTATTAGATTCCGATTCACCATTGCAGGTTTTCTGTAAACCTTAGACCTACCCATCGATGATGGAACACAATAATTGCGTCTGGTTTGAATGCAAAAGGCACAAGGCCGACTTCTGTCCTGGGGGGCGACACGGCTCAAACAGATTGTGTTTTTAGCCTTTCCTGGGAGTCCAGTAGTACATTCCGATACTCCGCTGCAGGTTTTCTGTAACCCTTGGACCATACATTGACGATAAAACACTGACACACAGAAATTGCATCGGTATTGATCGCAAAAGGCACAATGCCGACTTCTGTCCAGGGGAGTAACGCTTCAAACGGAATGTGCTTGGATCATTTCTTGGGAGTCCAGTAGTAGATTCCGATGGACCATTACAAGCTCACTGTAACCCTTGGACCTTCACACTGACGATGGAATACAGAAATTACATCGGGATTGAATACAAAAGGCTCAATACCAATTTCTGTCCAAGGGGGTGTAACGCTTCAATCAGTCTGTGCTTTGAAACTTTCCTGGGAGACCAGTATTATATTCTGATGCACCACTGCAAGTTTACAGTAGGCCTTGTACCTTCACACAAAAGGCACAATGTGGACATCTGTCTAGGGGGAGCAACGCTTCAAACGGTCTGTGCTTCGAACCTTTAACAGGGTCTAGTAGTAGATACCAATGCACCACCGCAGGTTATTTCTATGTTATGTTATTTCTAAAAGGTGGATATGTTCCGCCACTGGACTTTATATTTACAGAGCAGCTTATGTATAATTTACATGCATATCCCGTATCAGAGCTGTCGATGAGTTTGCAGTTCAAAAGTTTCTAGCTCTATAAAAAAAAAATAGTTTTTTGTCTCACTGGATATTTTCTTCGGAATGCTGTTTTCGATAATTTACTTTTAGAACCAGTGTTTCAAACCTCTTACTTAGGCGTCGATACTGAAAATTTTATTTTCAAATTAATGCACATTCGAACTGTCTTTGGAACCAATAATAGACAAATGACCCCTAAAGTGCAGAAAGAAACCACTACGAAATTTTATAAAGTGATGGTGATTACTTCCTTAGACCTGCCAGGTTAGTCAAGGGCGTTAATGCGCTGCTTCCTGGACTCGGGTAGTCACGCCTGCCCTGGATCGAATCCCCCTGGCAGATTACCGACGAGGGCGTCAGCCTGGATGTGGTTTCTAGGCGGTTTTCCACATCCCACTAGGTGGATACTGGGCTCCCCCCCCCCCCCCCCCCCCGCCCCCCTTACGTTTCGCATACACTACTCGCAGACATTTGAAAACGTTCGCACTATTTCATGGCTTACACTAGACACATACAGCTGGGGTACACCAATTCCATCCCAGGGAGTACGGGGTACAGCAGGAAGTGCATCTGGCCATCCTCTGACCCTAACATCGCCAGATCCATGGTAACAAGACCGACTCCACGCTAAAGTGTGACAAAAACCCAAAGGAAATTAATGATGATGATTACTTTGTTACACTATGTAAATGAAACTTTGGAGACCATGAAAAGAAAGAAAAGAGACGTGATAGGAAATGAAGGAACAAAATTAAATATTTTCAACATGAAAATCAGATGTATCTTGAAAATAGACACAAAACCTGATGAGAATGCCAGGTTCTCCCGAAAATCGTGAACTACAATTCGAATGGGAAAAGAGTTGTTGGAGGACTTCAGAAAAGATTGAAATGATTCTGTTTGTTAGGTATGGAAGGGGCAATAGCCTAATTCTTGAAAGGAAAATGATGATGTGATGTGTATCCATTGGCGTAAAGCATTTTTGGTTAATCGTTATTGGGTAGAGGGGATGGAAAATCGCATTCCTGACTATGGTTACAAAGTTAATGTTAAGTTTGTGGTCATGGATACCCAACCCATTACGTTCAGACTTTATAGTATGGCCCATTTTTGGATGTACGATCTTATTGACTTTATCTATAAAACTGAAATTTAGGAATAAATGAAACACTAAAAGTATTTCTTACTCATATTTGCTGCGGACATTGTAATATTACTGATGTTAGGCAAATGATATTACAACCAGTGTCTGCTGATATAAACATGAATAAAGATTACAAGTCAACCACATATGCAACGGTAGTTTGACGTGTGAGATGCATAAGAGAAGGTAAATGTGCACTTACCCTGCGTATGTCCTTTTTATTGCAAGAGTTCCCGTGAAAAATGGTAGGAAGTGAACACGGTGAATAATTAATCGGATGTGGATAAAGAACAATACTGCTTCTTCGTAACTTTCTGTGTTTCATAAACGAAGTTGATTTGTACTTTCTTTCACTCGGAGCAATTTTAACCACAATTTCGTAAATGGAGATATAGTCGGAAAAAAACCGAAGAGACTGGTGATAGTACACAGTAGCAATTGAAAATCAGACTGGCTACGACGTACGACAACGAATTACCAACAGGAACGTACAATGGCTGAGCTGCACACGCTATACGTTCACGTCAGTTCAGCAAATTGTTAATGAAACGCAAAATAGATACAAAATGGAAGCTACAGTGATTAAATTCTAGCACTTCGAAATGTGTATGAACGATAAGGGAATTTTGATAGTCATATATAACGTCTTTTACATTTCGTCTATTTACGAACAGCGTAGCAAACAAAACCACGCAAATCGCTCCGCATTTCAAGCAAAGAAATAAAGACTACACTGCACTTCAGTATCTTTATCTCTCATAATAAGTAATATCGTTGAATGAAATTCCAAAGTCGCTGAGTCCATGAAAGTGGGGCGGTGCACACTGCATGCGAATGCTGCAACTTCTAATCAGTGCACTTTCCACTGCTACGTATCTTACCTGAAGCCGTGTGCAACACATCACTTACCTTTCCGTACTCGCGCCACCGCACGCAGTACGGCTTTCTCTTCGCCTCGGGCACAGCGACAGGAACACTTCCCGACGCTCTCCGTCATCTTCAAGCGACTGAAGGGATGCGATTCCGCGGATATGACTTGAGCGATCGTTAACTGTCATTCGTTGTTGCGTGTGCCGTGGGTTCGATGTTATCGCTTTGGAGGATGAAAGTCAAGCCGTCACATAGACTCCGTGACCAAGAATAGCGCGTGTAATCATTTCAGAGTGTTAAACCGGTAAGGAGATTCTCGCAAGTGACATGCGAAACCCGCATACAGCCGCGCAGGAAGTATTTGAGGCTTCTTTTACACTGTTTGTCTCAGTTGTTTATGTCAATAACTAACCACACCCGTTAGCAAAAGGTGAGCTTCGAGCTCAATTGACATCCAACTATAATATTTGTGTCGAAAACTGAATTTAACTTTGCCGTAAATAAGATCGATCTAAAATTGTTACCACTCTCCGAGAGATTATTAGTTGGTTTTTTTACCGACGAGTTAAAAAGCATGTAATATTTTGGATCTTTACATTAAATGAATATAGTTTCTGGATAATCGAAGCTGTTCATTCGAAAACCTTTTTTTTGTGTATGTGTGTATGTGTGTGTGTGTGTGTGTGTGTGTGTGTGTGTGTGTGTGTGGTGACCACGTGTTTCATCTCAGTTATTTGATGTTTTCCCTTTGAGAATGCTATATGTCTACATCAACACCTACAAAGAGGCGTCACGGCTTAGGAATAGTCTGAGGTAAAGCCATGAAACTTAGTAGGTAGTAAATAAATTTTATATGCAATCCAATTTCTGAGTAAAAAGTAACAATAATTCAATTTTTTCTTTCGTACGGGAAACGTACCGTAATCTAGAATCTGTGCTAATCATTCTACAAACGACGACCTAGAAGTGAAGATAGTTTTAATTACAGCTATTCTCGTCACAATTTCCAATTGGGAAACATTAAGCTGAATGGTTTTAACGCACAACAGAGTCGGTTAAAGGTGGTTGCGTTGTTAAAGACAGTGTTTTGCCTGGCAACAACACTGTCTTGCCGCTGTATAGTAAAAATTCTATGTGCAAAATCTTCATAACAAATTGTGCTGTCGTCCTGCAGCAGAAGAAGTGGAAATACGAATGAAACGGTAATCTTTTGTGATTGGAGTTTAGTGTCGCACATATTTTGTGATTGGAGTTTAGTGTCGCACCACACGCGTAAAAGTTTTTAGAGTTCTGCGTGTGCCGAGTAATGGAAAATTGTCTTGTTTAAGCAGTTATTTTCCCACAAGTTTCGTACCAGATTAGAATACAGAAAAGTGTTGGTAATTGTACAGCGCCGCTCCTTGTTGACACGACTCATTAAAATTACAGGTGGACTATAGGTGTGATAACATTGTCGTCCCGGATACCCGGGTTCGATTCTGGCGGGGTCAGGGATTTTCTCTGCCTCGTGATGACTGGGTGTTGTGTGATGTCGTTAGGTTGGTTAGGTTTAAGTAGTTCTAAGTTCTAGGGGACTGATGACCATAGATGTTAAGTCCCACAGTGCTCAGAGTCATTTGAACCATTTTTTAAACATTGTCGGCCAGTCACTTTCTGTTACTAAATGCGCAACCTGTGCATTTGTCCAAATGATTAGCAGTTTTCATACACTACCAAGATATGTCTTATATTCTACCAATTCTCGTATTTCACATATTTATTGCTAAATCTATCGTGATTATGCAATACTGGGAAAGGAAAATTAACTGGAGTGACTCAGATTGTTTTACATTGCGATGCCAGTTCCTTAGTAAACGCTGAAGCAGTGCAGGATAACTTTTTATATGAATTCTCTAGGAACGTCATCATTTACATTCAAGTTATCGCTACGTGTTTTCTGTTGTTATCTTCGCCAGTTGCCCAATTAACTGAATCACCATGCACTGAAAGAGCAATTGCCGGCCGCAGTGGCCGAGCGGTTCTAGGCGCTTCAGTTTGGAACCACGCGACCGCTACGGTCGCAGGTCCGAATCCGGCCTCGGGCATGGATGTGTGTGATGTCCTTAGGTTAGTTAGGTTTAAGTAGTTTTAAGTTCTATGGGACTTATGATCTCAGATGTTAAGTCCCATAGTGCTCAGAGCCATTTTTTGTAAGAGCAATTCTATGAAAGACATAACAATAAAATAAAAAATAAGAATGACCATGAGGCACAGCGTTTCATTACGCGCCCATGTTATGTAAGAAACTCGCAGCGGGGAGCAGCTTTCAACAGCGAGTCATGGTTTTCGTTATGTCTGAGGTCGAAACGCATCAGCTTCTTATGGACTATGAAATTATCCGGTAGTTAAAACATAATTTCGAAACAATATTGTGGCCATTATGCTTATTACGTCATTAATTATTGCTAATTTGTTTGATAATTAGAAACCACTCAGCCTGCAAATCCGGGCAATCACAGAGGGTGGAATTATCGGTAGTTCGGAGCTCCAACTTTATGCCCGTTATGTGGCCCCTTAGGGACTTAGCTGACAAGAAGGGAAGGAAAACCAATGTTCAATCCGTGTGCATACCGGGTGGAGTCATTCCAGATGTGGAAAGGGTCCTCCCGGATACCATGAAGAGCAAAGGATGCAGCCAACTGCAGGTGGTTGTCGGTAGCAAAGATTTGTGTCACTATGGATCAGAAGAGATTCTCGCTGATTTCGTGCTGCTAATAGAAGTGGTAAACGCTGCCAGTCTTGCTTGCAAGAGCAAAGCGGAGCTGACCATTTGCAGCATAATCGACAGGACCGATTGCGGACCTGTGGTACAGAGCCGGGTGGAGGGTCTGAATCAGAAGCTCAGACGGTGCTGCGACCGTGGAGGCTGCAGATCCCTCGACTTGTGCCAAAGTGTGGTTGCGTTTCGGGTTCCGCTGACTGGGTCAGGTGTCCACTATACGGAGGAGGCTGTTACACAGGTAGCAGGGACTGTGTGGCGTGGACTGGGCGGTTTTTTTGGTTAGAGGATCTCGGGAAATCACAAGAAGGGCTTCAGTCACAAAGGGGCAGGGCGAACACAGGAAAAACGTAGATAGAGGAACCATTGGTATAACAGTTGTAAATTGTCGTAGCTGTGTTGGGAAAGTACCAGAGCTCCAAGCGCTAATAGAAAGCACTGATGCTGAAACGGTTATAGGCACAGAAAGCTAGCTAAAGCCGGATATATGCTCAGTCGATATTTTTGCGACGAACCTAACGGTGTTTTGAAAGGATAGGCTAAACACTGTTGGCGGTGGCGTGTTTGTTGCTGTTAGAAGTAGTTTAACTTGTCGCGAAACAGATGTAAATACTTCCTGTGAGTTAGTATGGGCAGAGGTCATTGTTGGCTACCGAAACAAAATAATAATAGGATCCTTTTACTGACCTCCCCGTTTAGATGGCGCAGTTGCTGAAAGGTTGAAAGAAAACTTGAGTTTGATTTCAAACTCGTACCAGGGTCGTACGGTAACAGTTGGTGGTACCCTCGATATGTTGGCGAAAATACATGTTTAAATCCGGAGGTACGCATAAAATATCATCCGAAATTGTGCTAAACGCATTCTCTGAAAATTATTTCGAGCAGTTAGTTCATAGGCCCACGTGAATCGAAAACGGTTGTGAAAACATACTTGACATCTTAACAACAAATAATCCTGTGTTGATAACGAGCGTCAAAACGGATACAGGGATTAGTGAAACCAGGGTTCCCGTAGCGAGATTGAATATTGTAACCCACAAATAGTCCAAAATTAAACCAATAATATACCTATTCAAAAAGGCAGATAAAAATTCACGTGACGCCTTCCTGAGAGACAATCTCCACTCATTCCAAATTAATAATATAAGTGTAAACCAGATGTGGCTTGAATTCAAAGAAACAGTATCGGCGGCAATTGAGCGATTTAGACCAAATAAATTAACAAATGACGAAGCTGATCCTCCTTGGTAGACAAACGGGTTAGAACACTGTTGCAGAAACAACGAAACAAACATGCCAAATTTAAACAGACTCAAAATCCCCGAGATTATTATAAGCATCTCGCATTGAAGTCCGCGCGAAATTTCAAGCTTCTGTGAAAGTTCGCCAGTTTCCACAACGAAACGTTGTCCCGAAACCTGGCAGAAAATCCAAAGAGAATCTGGTCGTATGTGAAGTATGTTAGCGGCAAGAAACAATCAGTGCCTTCTCTGCGCGATTGCAATGGATATACTACTGAAGACAGTGCTGCCAAAGCAGAGTTACTGAACACAGTCTTCCGAAATGCCTTCACAAAAGAAGACGAAGTAAATACTCCACAATTCGAATCGAGAACGGCTGGCAACATGAGTAACGTAGAAGTAAATATCCTCAGAGTAGTGAAGCAACTTAGATCACTTAATAAAAGCAAGTCTCTGGTCCAGACTGTATACCAATGAGGTTCCTTTCGGAGTTTTCTGATGCATTATATCCATACTTAACAATCATATACAACCGTTCGCTCGACAAAGATCCGCACCCACAGACTGGAAAGTTGCACAGGTCACACCAATATTCAAGACGTAGGAGTAATCCACTAAATTACAGGGCCATATCGTTAACGTCGATATGCAGCAGGATTTTGGAACACATATTGTGTTCGAACATCATGAGTTACCTCGAAGGAAACTGTCTATTGACACACAATCAACATGGGTTTAGGAAACATCGTTCCTGTGAAATACCACTAGTTCTTTATTCACATGAACTGTTGAGTGCTATTGACAAGGGATTTCAGATCAATTCCGTAATTCTGCGCTTCCGGAAGGCTTTTGACACGTTACTACACAAGCGGCTTATGGAATATCGTCTCAATTATGTGACTGGATTGGCGATTTTCTGTCAGAGAGGTCACAGTTCGTAGTAATTGACGGAGAGTCATCGAGTAAAAAAAAGAAGTGATTTCTGGCGTTCCCCGTGGTAGTGTTATAGGTCCTTTGCTTTTCCATATCTATATAAACGATTTGGAAGACAATCTGAGCTGTAATATTAGGTTGTTTGCAGATGATGCTGCAGTTTATCGACTACTAATGTCATCAGAAGATCAAAACAAATTGCAAACCGATTTAGAAAATATATCTGTATGGTGCGAAAATTGGCAACTGGAACTGGAAGGAACACATAGAAAATGTTGTGGGAAAGGCTAACCGAAGACTGCGTTTTATTGGCAGGACACTTGGATAATGTAACAGATGTACTAAGGAGACTGCCTACACTGCGCTTGTCCGTTCTCTTTTAGAATACAGCTGCGCGGTATGGGACACGTACTAGGTGGGACTGACGGAGTACATCGAAAAAGTTCAAAGAAGTGCAGCAGGTTTTGTATTATCGTGAAACGTGGGAGAGAGTGTCACAGAAATGATACAGGATTAGGAATTTCGTGAGAAGAGTCCGTCGCAGCTAAACACGCCTTACTTTATGTGATGTCCAGCCCAATCACCAACTTTCTCCTTCGAATGCGAAAATATTTTATTGACTTACATAGGGAGAAACGATCATCACGATAAAATAAGGGAAATCAGAACTCGTACGGTAAGATATTGGTGTTCATTCCTTCCGCGCGCTATACGAGATTGGAATAATAGAGAATTGTGAAGGTGGTTTAATGAAACCTCTGCCAAGCACATAAATGTGATTTGCAGAGTATCCATGTAGATGCAGTCGCAGAATGATGGTGTGAATGGGAAGTAAGATATTACATGATTATTATTATGCCTATCGACTAAGTACACATAAGCGTGAGAACTGTGATTGTACAGAAAAAGTAAATTACAGTCTCAAAGATATTTTGTAATGTACAACAATGGAAGTTATGGAATTGGGAAAACAAGAAATACATTTCGAAAATTCTGTTATTTAACCCTCCGTTAGAAAGGTGAATCCTATAACACCAACAGAAAGGAGGGGTGAGGCATACATTTCATTGTTCGAAGTGTGTGAGCGCTCGGATGTAGGGAGTTTATGTAGTTTAAAACGGAAATGAAGGAAAGAAAACCATTTTACCATGTACTTTTGTCCGTCTGTTATCACAGTAATAGCTTCGAAGTATACCAATATACTTGAGATCCATATAAACCTGTTCAGAGTTGCATTAATTAAACGCTAGTGATGATACAGCTTTGCGGTCTAATACACATTTAAAATTTCATAGATATAAGAGTGAACGTGAGACACGAAAAATAATACAAGCTGACCTACTCTCTCTTTCTTACCACGCATTAATTCCGACTTGCGGGGTCTGCTGTTTTGCTGCATCTCCTTCATTTCTCCCTGTCGTTGACATCTTCTGGTGTTAAGCCAACAACGTGCTTGTCACCCCTGACGTTGTCAGTCCATCTCTTTGCCGGTCTTCCTCGTATTCTTGTTCCTCCAGGGTTGATGTGGAGCGCTGTTTTTGCGACTGAGTTGTCTTGCTTCCTCATGACACAAGCTAACCTACTGCACCAGGAAAAAATATCACTCTTGTTTTTGGTAGAAAGTACTGTGACTAAAGAAGTTCAGAATAAATTTTGGCTTTGACACCGATTCACCGTTACGGTATTAAACCAAGAAAAGGAAATATGTAAAGCATTCATTCCTTGTACACTTCAGTGCATTCTCGCAAAAAGCAAAAATAGCATACAAAGAACACGCATTGTACAAGTACAGTTTATGAAAATACAACTCTCGTACCAGCAGTTTGGCCACAGTATGTATATGTCATATACAAGATATGTAAGAAAAAACTTCACTCTCATTACTTTTGTATCATAGTTTTAATTTTTTCAACAAGAATATTGTCCACTCCTAAGTAGTTCCATTCAGGAGGTGCACTCCGGTGGAGTCACTCCAGTCTTGGTATAAGACCTGAAGGGCTTCAATTGTTAGGTCATTTAACATGGTTGTCACACTCCTTTGAATGTTGTTCAGAGTTCTAAAATTACGCCCATTTAAATTATTTTTCAGTTTTGGGAAAAGAAAAAGTGGCAGAGACTCAAATCAGGTTAATAGTAGGGGCTATGGAACAACAGAAATGCCGTTTGATGTCAAAAAATCTGTGATGGATGAGACCACTTGAAGTGGACTGTTGTCATAATCCAGCAGCATCCACCTACCTGTAATGTCCAGCCTCACTCGATTCACCCTTTTCGTGGCTTTTAAAGGACAACTTTGTGAAACTCTTGCTTGATGGTTTGTCGTGGATGAAGTATCTCACAAGAGCCCACACACGTTCGATCTTTTGGTCGGATTTTGAAGTTGAAGGCTCTCTCTGAGCACAGTCCTTCTTCAACGTGTTCTCGGTCTTCCTAAATCTATTAGTGAGAGTGAAAAACTTGCGTTCTTTGTAGAATTGTTTCTTAAGGACCAGTTTCTAGTTATCTAAGGTCACACTCGCGGATTCTCCAATTCAACATCAAACTTGATGGCATAACGTTGCTCTAAATTCCGCCGTTCCATTTTCGGACCAGACAATAAAAACTCAACACCACTGATGGCACTATCAGGAATCACATAATGTATGTACAGAGGTGAAACTCAGAGTATCAGGGAGGTATTAAAGCATTGGTCTACGCAAGAACAACAAAACAGCGTTTCCAGAACTCTCGCATTGTTGCACACACTTTGCTGCAGAGTTAAAATCTCATTCAGAAAAGCAACGAGACTGACAACACTGCGAACTGATCTGGCAACGCTGTCAAGTTCTACTTGTGCAGACCGACGTGTTCATCCCTTCCAGATGCTCATCCGAGTTTCAGCTCCATGCAGCCATCAGGGGATGTTCGAGGGTGCCATCAGCGAAGTAGTATCCTTGTTGTGTGTTACGAAAATGGAACAGTGGAATTTAGAGCAACGTTATGTCACTACGTTTAGTGTCGAACTTGGGCAATCCACATGTGTGACCTTTGAGAAGTTGAAACAGGCCTATGGGGAACATTTATAATAAAAGGCCCAAGCTTTTTGATGGCACAAGTCATTTTTGGAAGGCCGAGAACACGTTGAAGATGAATCTCCCTTAGGGAGACCAGTTTCATAAACCAATGAAAACAAGGGAAATGTGTGTGCTGTTGTGAGACTGCTGCTCCTGGAAGAACTGACAACCAAGAGTTGTAAAAAGCTATCTGTGAAAGACTCAGGGAAAGGGTGACACGAGGAAGACCAGACACTACAGACAAGTGGATGCTGCGTCATGGCAATGCCCCATGGCACAGGGCCACTTCCATCACGGAATTTTTGGCCTCAAAAGGGACCCCTGTCATTGAGCAGCTCCTGTTTTCGCCTGATATAAGTCCTTGTAACTTCTTTATTCACCCTAAACTGGAAAATGTCTTAAAAGGACGTTATTTTGGTATTTTGTGACTTGGAGAACACTGTCAAGAATGTGCCCGGCACGTTAAAGGCCTTTCAGCGCCACTACCAAGACTAGAACAACGACTCCATTGGTGTGTGTCTGACGAAGGGAAGTACTCTGAAGAGGAAAATATCGTTGTTTGAAAGCAATATAAACATTGGTAGATAGTAAAATCAGTCTTATTGCTTTCCTTACACATCTCGTTAATTCACTCATAGCCCTGTGCCACATTCATCCAGCTAACGGCACCCAGCGTTAGATGGCATTTGGAATACGGCTGGCAGCCAGTGGCCACTGAAGGCGAGGAACCTCTCAAGCATAAACTGTTCTGATCTTGACGCAGCCACGAGCTGTTTTAAAGAATAGTTTCTGGAAGGTTTTGTTATTACAACTGGATTAGAAGGTGAAGCGTACCATATTTCAGTCAATCTAAATGCTATTTGAAAATAAAGGGAATGGAGTGAACAAAACTCGAAACTTTATACCTACATTGGACGGTGCCTAGCACTATCCCCTGAGCAGACACAGCACTGCGACAGCTCGTGGAGGGTGACAGCGCTTCCTCCATACACGTTTGCATCCTACAGTGTTGCCAGATAGTGCATATGGCCAGACATAGAAAGCTTATGGGCGGCTGGTTATAGTGGCCATCTTGAGTGAACGATTCTGACAGCCTTTGTGGGAGCTGGACACGGGCCAGGTTTTATGTCTAAGACTGTACACGATCCCTGGTTGTAGACAGTTCCATAGGCAGTCAGCAAACAGCATCTTGAACCATGGTTCCTCAGGATTTCAGCTTAATTTTTTCGGGAATCCCATTTAATTGGGTATTGTTCCTTTCACGTCCTACATCCTGCTTTACTGCAAAGTTTTCACTGCATGCAATTCCATCTGTATCTGCGAGATTTTTTCTCACAGTCTGAGACCTAAGCCTCGATGTCCTCCGTATTTCACAAAACGAAACTCACAATACAAAACAGGCACTGTTTGTGTGAAGGTGTTTAATTCACGGCAAAGTTCACTTGTACATATGGCCACATGCTGTGATGTCAAAGCAGTCTTACGTGAGTACATAATTTTGTACTGAGGTTGTAATCAAGACAAATACTTATTGCAATCGCTATCCATACGGGGCAACATAAATTTATTACTTGTGAAATACTGAGTATTCATTGAAACGGAGTGTGTGTAGATACTGACACGAAGTTTATAAAAAAGGGTGTCAGTGCTTTACGTCTGTTGTGATGATCGACGTGGATGAAGGGTATCAGACTGATGCCATATTCCTTGACTTCCGGAAAGCTTTTGACTCGGTGTCCCACAGCAGACTCCTAACTAAGGTACAAGCATATGGGATTGGTTCCCAAATATTTGAGTGGCTCGAAGACTTCTTAAGTAATAGAACCCACTACCTTGTCCTCGACGGTGAGTGTTCATCGGAGGTGAGGGTATCATCTGGAGTGCCCCAGGGAAGTGTAGTAGGTCCGCTATTGTTTTCTACCTACATAAATGATCTTTTGGATAGGGTGGATAGCAATGTGCTGCTGTTTGCTGATGATGCTGTGGTGTACGGGAAGGTGTCGTCGTTGGGTGAAAAAATGGTTCAAATGGCTCTGAGCACTATGGGACTTAACGTCTAAGGTCATCAGTCCCCTAGGTTGGTTAGGTTTAAGTAGTTCTAAGTACATCACGCACATCCATGCCCGAGGCAGGATTCGAACCTGCGACCGTAGCGGTTGCGCGGTTCCAGACTGTACCGTCTAGAACCACTCGGCCACTCCTACAGTCACTCAACGAAGCCGGCCGGAGGATACAAGATGAATTGGACAGGAATTGTGATTGGTGTAAAGAATGGCAGCTAAATCTAAATATAGATAAATGTATATTAATGCAGATGAATAGGAAAAAGAATCGAGTAATGTTTGAATACTCCATTAGTAGTGTAGCGCTTGACACAGTCACGTCGATAAAATTTTTGGGCGTAACATTGCACAGCGATATGAAGTGGGACAAGCAAGTAATGGCAGTTGTGGGGAAGGTGGATAATCGTCTTCGGGCCATTGGTAGAAATTTGGGAACATGTGGTTCATCTGTAAAGAAGACTGCTTATAAAACACTTATACGACTCATTCTTGAGTACTGCTCGAGCGTTTAGGATCCGTATCATGTCGGATTGAGGGAGGACAAATTTTTACTCACCACTGGTTGCATAGCTAAAGCTTTCTTAGTACGTTACCTCTGTGACTCGTGTGTTGACGGCTTCTTCGTGCAGCCCCTCCATCCACCTGCAGCGGTCCTGGGCGCTTCCGAAATGCTTCAGCACCCACGCAGACACCATCTCGTGCTTCTCCTTCGTGTAGGTTTCCTGCAACAGAAAACCACAGATTAATTCAGGATTACTTTCCCCGTTAAAGAAACATGTGCCGATCACAACCAAGAGGTGTCACTGTTTGTATTCCAAAAGAAAACCGATTTTCCGATCTTCTGATATTCATCTAGTCTACACTTCCGTCCTGCAACAGGTGACGACACTGAAGTCAGTATAGGGTTAACGAACCGCTAGGTCTGTTTAAATAAAACTTTTCTCTATACTGAGTGTTAGATCACTGTTGTAAATGGTGGCGTGAACGAAGAATGCATAGAGAATGCGAGCCATTCGGTGTTGGTCCGTAATGATCTTACAAACTCTCAGAGGTGATGGAGAGGGATATATATACAAATCCGACGCATCTCGTCTTAATTTGCAAGCGAAAGTACTTTTGATACCTCTGACAGTGGACTACTTCTACTGTAAATTCTTGGTTTTTCATGTTTTGGGATTAGGTAGTGTGAACCAAAACAACAAAAATATCCAGTAAACAAGGGCTCTAAAACGCATACCTAATGAACCATGATTAGTTGTTCAGCAGAAGAGATGTATTTCACAGTAGCAAAAGTTAACAACTGCTCATAGCACTTCAGGTAAGCATATTTACTGAACCATTTTGATTTTTTCGAGCCATTCTAATTTCTCCCCACGTACGACTACGAAGGATCTGCAGCAGAAGGGCGACTGACAGACACACCGGAGCAATTTCCGCTTATAACATCCGATTCGGTCGTTTCCTGACCATGGCTGCTTTCGTCCTGTTGATACAGTCTACAGTCTGATTCCATGATGATAGTAGGCCTAAAAACTCTCAGGATTGATAGAAAAAGATAAATGAATGTTATCCTTCAATGATAACATTGCCGATAAGTACCATTTGTATACTTCTTGGGGACAATATTATGGACTTTGTTTATGATTCAACACTTCATACAGTAGCATCTATGCTTCCTATTGCTAATATATGAAGAGTTGAATGAGAAACAAAATATGTTTACATTAGCGCATCTTCTTGTATCTGTAACTAATCAAAATGGTCAGTACTCACACACCCTTTTATTAACGTATCTACAATGTGTGTATTAATGCGTCAGGTAAATTGAGAAATACGTGACAATTGTGAAATTTTTTGTTGATTACGCCTGTTCTGTATGTATCAACGTGCGATATAGAGGAATAAAGACAAGAACTTTTCAGATTGTATGCTAGTATGTAAAATCCCAGCCCGTCTTTATCTGCAGGAAATCCCAACGTCTAACGCAAGTCCTTGTGTCCTTAAATATGTAGCATTTCTGGTTGACATATGAGAACACATCAGTTTGGATGTTACCAGCCAGCAGCTAACGCAAGTGCAATTTGACCTATGATATACCCAGAAGGTTTAATGTAGCCAGGGGATTTCTTGATTTCGAATAACGGAGAGGTGGCTGCAATAGCTTACAAACAAGACAGATCTCCGACAACAGTGGACAGAACCAGGAAATTGTAACCCCCTTTAATTTTGATTAGATAGAAACGTGACCCAGCAGGAATTATCAAGGGCATATTCCTAAGCATGTGTAACAGGGCAGAGTCGGTGATTTTCCTGACGAGTGTTACAGGTAAACTGCAAATGTTGAGAAGATAGTGAAGTTTACTGAGTTACAATATCAAGGCTATCAAAATTTCGTCTCAGAAAATGTCACATTCAGTAAAATAAATTAAAAATTATTCCTATTCCCCTGTTGCAAACAAGTATTTCGAAAGCTTACCTTAATTTAAAGACATATTCCAATCTGGAAAACTTCGCTAAATATTTCCAGATGGGGAACCGTCTGATTACTACCAAGTCAGCTGCCCTGTAATTGACTGTGACTGTGGATCCTACCTCAGACAACCAACACTACTATATGTGGTAGAGAATGAAAAGTATAAAAAGATGATAATTTCAAATTTTTACTTTTTACCATTTCCTTAATTGCAGAATATCATTTCTTTTACAGGTAGAGCCATGGTTATATCGTGACTCATACATTAGACCGCATACGCAGACTGAGTTATTATTTATTGCTAGTGTTTTTTCAATTAAGCTTCGCTAGGCTTCTGTCGTGATGAGTACAATTAACCATATATTTTCTTTCAGGTGAAATGATTCCAAGTACCCTCTATCATTACGCAGATAACTATTAATCAAACTAAAGAAATGGCTAGGGAACAAGCAGTGACATCTTACATGCCTTTACAAAGATGTCATAAGTTTTGTATGTGTTTCTTTCAATACATACTGGGATTTTGTTGGCTGCGCTCACTTCCTTAGGCTGACTACCTAGTGTCGGCGTTTCTTCAGGATGAACTCTGAAATAAATTAAATATTTTTAGTTTTATTTATTCGTAAATTTAAAATAGTTTTTACACAAATTATTCATACAATAAACTAGGCATGTAGCTTCCATGCAAAACTGTTATATAGTTATCTTTACATTATTTTGATTAAAACACATACATGATTATCTCACATAAATAACCCAAACTCGTTGATACTTGAGTTACTGTTACAATTTGAATTTTTCTCATTCTTCACAGGCATTCTTTGAACTTGATTGAGCTATTTCCCTACAATAAAAATTCTGAAGAATGATAATTAACACTCAAGTCACTGCACACAGCTTCAGAACATAAATTTGGATAATCCCAAACACCCCTCCCGCACTCCCTCCAACCCTAGAGGTCACTGTGTGGGACAGTACTGACGGCATATTCACGAACTGAGCTGCGCTACACGGTAAGTGCCACGCTGAAGAATTCTGTAGACGTGGCACAACAGGCGAGACTCACCTGCTGGTCCTCCTGGACCTGCGGCCTCCTGGCAGCCTAATGCAGAGGCAGGCCAGCAGCCGCCGCGGCAGGACTTGGCCTCCCTCACCTCCTCCTCCTCACTCTGCCTCAACCACATCGCGGTGCTGCTGCGGCTGCTGCTGCTGGGCTGTTTCGCCTCCGCCTTGCCTCTCTTGCACCTTACCTGCCGCCACGTTTGGTACTACGTACGTGAGCGCGGGTCTCGGGGATGGCCCAAACTACGTCGTGGCGGTAGAAGTGTCCTGAAAAATAAAAGTTCACCACTAATATCAACAACATGTATCCGCCAAAGGTCACTGTCATCCACTGCTACAGACTAATAATGTGTCATCATTTCAGTATGTACTGTCTTAGTCTCTGTGGCGGCCGGCTGGCGGTCAGTTTTTATGTCTAAGACTGTACATAGACAGCGGTAATCCAGAATGAGATTTTCACTCTGCAGCGGAGTGTGCGCTGATATGAAACTTCCTGACAGATTAAAATTGTGTGTGGCAGACCGAGACTCGAACTCGGGACCTTTGCCTTTCGCGGGCAACTGCTCTACCATCCATCTTTTTTTTCCGTTGCATCTGCTCGGGGCGGACGTCGTAAGAGACCCGTTTAAGCCTCTTGTTGATGGCTTAACTCAGTTTTTTTTATTACAGAGGGCAGCTAACTCTCTGACCGAAGCATCTGAGCTACCCAAACACGACTCACGCCCCGTCCTCGCAGCTTTACTTCTGCCAGTACCTCGTCTCCTACCTTCCATACTTTACAGAAGTTCTCCTGCGAACCTTGCAGAACTAGCACTCCTGAAAGAAAGGATATTGCGGAGACATGGCTTAGCCACAGCCTGGGGGATGTTTCCAGAATAAGATTTTCACTCTGGAGCGGAGCGTGCGCTGATATGAAACTTCTTGACAGATTAAAACTGTTTTCTGGTACACACTTTTAATCTGTCAGGAAGTTTCGACAGCTATAATACTTGATATTACTGCTCGTGCATGTCAGAAAAGGTGAATACATCTTCTAGTACTTACTGCTATCCAACGTTGCTGACGCAGTTGGCGGACAAATAATAATGAAGTTAGTACCGTCTGTGAACAGAAATTTATTTGACATGATCAAAGAATCATGAAGTGATCTAGTGTTTAAGAAGTATGAGACACCAGTGATGACCATCTCCTTTCCACTAAATACTGTACTGCTAATGGGCAGTACACTGTCCTCTATGACACAACCTTCTGTTTTAGAACCACTGTAGTGTATTAAGATCTCCTCGTTGTTTTCTCTGACTTTGTTACTACGACATGGATCTAGCTGATAGTTACATCAGGAAGGAGTGCACTCAATGACAGAGGAGTAGCTAGGACAAAGTCCATGAATTCCGTCTGTCAGGCTAATGAAGAGAATACGACCTATAAAAAGTTGATACTCAGATACAAGTGGTCGGTACAGAGCTATTTGCTGTAAGACTAGCAGAACTGAATATCCTTCCCATAGCAAATATAACAGATTCCCCAAATCACGTTACGTATAAAGCAGACTACAACAAAGTAACAAAGAAGTTCCAACGCTACATTCATTTCGTGTTTATTTGAACAGACGCAGATGGGATACGGAAACAAGTTGCTGATAACAAACGTAAGCTGTGTAACAAAGCCACTTCATCAAAACCATTACACTACTAGAATCATTACTACTCGTATCCTCGGCACACCAAAAGGTACTCACGGTACTGGAACAAGACCTCCACGTCTTGCTCCCGTACAGGCCGTAGAGGTGGATTGGTCCTACGCTCTTCATCACTACTCGTGACAGAGATAATGAATGCAGTGAGTAATTGGTGTTACGCTGAATAAGAAGACACGGAATTTTATGAATAGAAGTAAATGTTTGTAAAACCTCCAGAAAAAACTTTTGACCGATATTCAATCCAGTAATAACTCCTACACAGTGATATTAGGACAAACTCGTATGCAATATTGTGAATGTGAAAATGGGAAAAATCGTCTGCTTGCATCGATATATAAAGGAATTCTTTTAGCCATTTGTTAGTCATGACGATAGTTTCCGAGTAGGGCATGTCGGTAGAATGTACCTACATTCGGCAGCAGTACTTACGACCTGGAACAGAGACACAGAATGCAATGACTGAGGGGTATTATGCTGTATCAAAAGTGACGGTATTTTCTCAATGTTAGTCAACATATTGTAAAACTCACATCAAAATTTTTGTCAACATTCAGTTCAGTAATTGTTATAAAAAGTATTACATCATGCACCATCATTAATAAGAACAAGATAAAGCGTCTTGCACCGACGTGCTAAGTGAAACTTTCAAGATTCTTCTGTAAATCACGTATAAAGCACTTCGAATGAATGGTTATTAGTCATATACACTCCTGGAAATGGAAAAAAGAACACATTGACACCGGTGTGTCAGACCCACCATACTTGCTCCGGACACTGCGAGAGGGCTGTACAAGCAATGATCACACGCACGGCACAGCGGACACACCAGGAACCGCGGTGTTGGCCGTCGAATGGCGCTAGCTGCGCAGCATTTGTGCACCGCCGCCGTCAGTGTCAGCCAGTTTGCCGTGGCATACGGAGCTCCATCGAAGTCTTTAACACTGGTAGCATGCCGCGACAGCATGGACGTGAACCGTATGTGCAGTTGACGGACTTTGAGCGAGGGCGTATAGTGGGCATGCAGGAGGCCGGGTGGACGTACCGCCGAATTGCTCAACACGTGGGGCGTGAGGTCTCCACAGTACATCGATGTTGTCGCCAGTGCACGTGCCCGTCGACCTGGGACCGGACCGCAGCGACGCATGGATGCACGCCAAGACCGTAGGATCCTACGCAGTGCCGTAGGGGACCGCACCGCCACTTCCCAGCAAATTAGGGACACTGTTGCTCCTGGGGTATCGGCGAGGACCATTCGCAACCGTCTCCATGAAGCTGGGCTACGGTCCCGCACACCGCTAGGCCGTCTTCCGCTCACGCCCCAACATCGTGCAGCCCGCCTCCAGTGGTGTCGCGACAGGCGTGAATGGAGGGACGAATGGAGACGTGTCGTCTTCAGCGATGAGAGTCGCTTCTGCCTTGGTGCCAATGATGGTCGTATGCGTGTTTGGCGCCGTGCAGGTGACCGCCACAATCAGGACTGCATACGACCGAGGCACACAGGGCCAACACCCGGCATCATGGTGTGGGGAGCGATCTCCTACACTGGCCGTACACCACTGGTGATCGTCGAGGGGACACTGAATAGTGCACGGCACATCCAAACCGTCATCGAACCCATCGTTCTACCATTCCTAGACCGGCAAGGGAACTTGCTGTTCCAACAGGACAATGCACGTCCGCATGTATCCCGTGCCACCCAACGTGCTCTAGAAGGTGTAAGTCAACTACCCTGGCCAGCAAGATCTCCGGATCTGTCCCCCATTGAGCATGTTTGGGACTGGATGAAGCGTCGTCTCACGCGGTCTGCACGTCCAGCACGAACGCTGGTCCAACTGAGGCGCCAGGTGGAAATGGCATGGCAAGCCGTTCCACAGGACTACATCCAGCATCTCTACGATCGTCTCCATGGGAGAATAGCAGCCTGCATTGCTGCGAAAGGTGGATATACACTGTACTAGTGCCGACATTGTGCATGCTCTGTTGCCTCCGTCTATGTGCCTGTGGTTCTGTCAGTGTGATCATGTGATGTATCTGACCCCAGGAATGTGTCAATAAAGTTTCCCCTTCCTGGGACAATGAATTCACGGTGTTCTTATTTCAATTTCCAGGAGTGTATCTAGTTATGTCCCTATCTCCTATTAAATTACTGAATAATATCACGGAAAGATTTTCTGAAGTAACATTATATATTTTTATTTTTGTACCAGCAGAGCTGCAAATTATTTATCAGTGTCCAAGGCGTATGAAGAAACGCAGCAGGATCACGAAACTATACGAAGAGTTATGCGGTAATCGCAATCGATTTTTGAAACACGATTTGCAACACCAAACATCTACTAGGAGATTATCCTTTAATCACATTACTTTAGGTTCCAGAATTACGAAAAATTGTAGCTCGCAATCACCAAACCTCAGTCGTATGATTTAATTTCTTCTGCTTTTCTAATTGTAACATTACAATACAACATAATTGAAGACAGAGAATTGTTTTACTGAAAGTGACCTGCAGATGAGGAGGCCGATCCACAGGGGGAACCTCCGTCGTCGTTCTGCTCTTCACTGTGTTAGAGATTAAATGGCGAGAACACAGATAACATCAGATTACGTGTCATACGCTGCCATTACAATTAACCGACACTTCTTATAACCTTCGTCGAATCTCCTTGCGTTTTGAGCTAAAAAAGCATTTTAACACTCAAACGAAGTAAACGTTTCTAAGCGATATTTGTCTACCACCACCATTTTGTGTGGTGCATCACAAAATTTGTGAGTTTCTAGCCTCTACTACCGGAAAAGAAATATCCTTTTCGATAAAGAAAATTGGAATGGACAGTGTCTTGGAAGAAGGATACAAGATGAACACCAACAAAAGCAAATAGAGGGTAATTGAATGTAGTCGAATTAAATAAGGTGACGCTGAGGGAATTAAATTAGAAAATGAGACAGTTGAAGTAGTAGAGGAGTTTTGCTATTTGGGAAGCAAAATACCTGATAATGGTCGAGCCAGCTGGAGTGGCCGTGCGGTTCTAGGCGCTACAGTCTGGAACCGAGCGACCGCTACGGTCGCATGTTCGAATTCTGCCTCGGGCATGGATGTGTGTGATGTCCTTAGGTTAGTTAGGTTTAATTAGTTCTAAGTTCTAGGCGACTGATGACCTGAGAAGTTAAGTCGCATAGTGCTCAGAGCCATTTGCACCATTTGATAATGGTCGAAATAGAAAGGACATAAAATGTTTCTGAAGAAGAGAAATTTGTTACCATGGAGTAAGGATTTAAGTGTCAGGAAGTCTTTTCTGAAAGTATTTGTGTTGAGTGTTGCCATGTATGGAAATGAAACATGGACGATAAACAGTTTACACACGAAGAGAATAAAACCCTTTGAAATGTGGTGCTACAGAAGAATGCTGAAGATTAGATGGGTGGATCACGTAAGTAATGAGGAGGGTACTGAATACAATTGGTGAAAAGAGAAATTTGTGGCCCACCTGACCAGAAGAAGGGATGGTTGTGTAAGACATATTCTGAGGGATCAACTGATCACCAATTTAATACTGGAGGGATTCATGAGGGGTAAAAAGCGTAGAGGAGACCAGGAGATGAATACACAAGCAGATTGAAAAGGATGTAGGTTCCAGTAGTGACTCGGAGATGAAGAGACTTCCACAGGATAGAGTAGCATGGAGAGCTGCATCAAAGCACTCATTGGATGGGATATCACAACAACGGCAACAACAGCAACAAACAAAAATTTTCACTGCTTGGCTTAGCATTCGTCAAACAATTTAACATTTACCATATATCTTACAGACAATTACCATGTGCTTCTAACAATTTATTGTTCGCTGTCTAATTGAATGCAGAAACTGCACGGTAATAATTCATACTGATGGAAATAAAATCAGACTGACAACCCCTTCTAGAAAAATCTGTAGAAACTTTGTCGCAAAACTGTGATTGTTGCCAATATCAAGTAATTGTAAAAAAACGTCTTATGCTGAGATTTATACTGAGAAAACGAGACACTTAAATTCAATGCAGCTGCGCAATTACACACATCAAAAAAGTTTTGCATCATCCCGGTTTCCAGACCTCTTGAAGATAGACGTTGATTGTGGATACTGTATCACAGAAACAGTCCCTCTGACTGTTCAGAGATGTTACTAAACCCGCCCAAAGATGTAAACAACTATGCATGAGCAGCGCCTATTGGGCGGAGGGCGTCCGCTAGCCGATCACTTCCAGTCATTCCACCAGGAGGGAGGTACACGGCTCGTAGTCAACCATGCCTAAACGGTTAATACCGCGGATCGATCACGTCCGCATTGTTACTTTTCCCTTGTTGATAGCCCTTCCTGGGATGGTGTCCAGGCGTTTCTGAGTGAACCAAAGTGATGTTGTTTGCACATGGAGGAGATACAGAGAGACAGGAACTGTCGATGACATGCATCTCTCAGGCAGTCCAAGGGCTACTACTGCGAAGTATGACCGCTACCTTCGGGTTTTGGCCTGGAGGAACCCAGGCAGCCAAGCCACCATGTTGAATAATGCTTTACGTGCAGCCACACGACGTCGTATCCAGCTCAAACTGTGCACAATAGGCTGCAGGATGCGGGAATTCTCTCCCGACGCCCATCGCGAGGTCCATCTTTGCAACCACGACACCATGCAGTACGGTGCAGATGAGCCCACCAACATGCCGAATGGACAACTCAGAATTGGCATCATGTTCTCTTCATCGATGAGTGTAGCAAACGGCTTCAACCAGACAATCGTTGGAGGCGTGTTTGTGTCTAAAGCGTACAGCCTGACGTGGTTACCCCCATTGTCCAGCGAGTGCGGCAAACTGGAGGTTCCCTGCCGTCTTGGGTGGGATTATGTGGGGACGACGTACGCCACTGACGGTCATGGAAGGCGCCGTAATGATTGTACGATACGTGAATGCTATCTTCCGGCCGGTACTGCAACTATATCAGCAGCATATTGGCGAGGTATTTGTCTTCAGGGCGACAATTCGCGCACCCATCTGCACATCTTGTGAATGACTTCCTCCAGGATAAATACAACGCTCGACTAGAGTGGCCAGCATGTTCTCCAGACATGAACCCTATCGCAGATGCCTGGGACAGATTCAAAAGAATTGTTTATGGATGACGTGACCCACCAACCACTCTGAGGGATCTGCGCCGAATCGCCGTTCAGGAGTGGTCCAATCTGGACCAACAGTGGTTTGATGAACTTGTGGGTAGTATGACATGACGACTACAGGCATGCATCAATGCAAGAGGATTCGCTACTGGGTATTAGAGGTACCGGCGAGTACAGCAATCTCGACCACCACTTCTGAAGGTCTCGCCGTACGGTGGTACAACAGGCAATGTCTGGTTTTCATAAGGAATATAAACGGCGAAATAATGTTTATGTTGGTAAGCCAAACACAGAATCCATATGCAAACGCATCTCACACCTCCTGTCTTGTCAGGACTCACTTCATTCACCCTGGTTGCTACACAGCATCGGTATAAGCCCAAAGTAGTTCACCGGAAAGACACATAGCGGATTCGTTCTCAAATCTTAACACAAACAGAATCAAATACCGTCAGATCAAGTTGTTCCGCAAGTCAATTTTGCAATTCGAGGTACCTTCGCGCCTTTCAGTCGAAGCGTTGTTGGGAAGATCGTAGTTAAAGTGATTTTCTTGTCGATGCAACAAGTAGTGATGAACTTGTGTTTCAACGAAGGTATATTAATTAATAATGGACCAAACGCGGGGGAGGGGGAAAACGAGAGGCACTTTATACCCGCCTTTTCGAAATATTGCTATCGAGTCATTTACTAGACTTGTGTAGACTTAGAGAAAGCTTTTGACAATGTTGACTGGAAGGAGTAAAACACACGGAGCGAAAGGCGATTTACAATTTGTACAGAAATTAGATGGCAGTTATAAGAGTCGAGGGACATGAAAGGGAAGCAGTGGTTGGGAAGGGAGTGAGACCGGGGTGTAGCCTCTCCCCGATGTTATTCAATCTGTATATTGAGCAAGCCGTAAAAGGAACAAAAGAAAATTTCGGAGTAGGTATTAAATCCACGGAGAAGAAATAAAAATTTGAGGTTCGCCGATCACATTGTAATTCTGTCACAGACAGCAAAGGACTTGGAAGAGCAGCTGAACGGAATGGACAGTGTCTTGAAAGGAGGATTTAAGATGAACATCAACAAAAGCAAAACGAGGATAATGGAATGTAGTCGAATTAAATCGGGTGATGCTGGGGGAATTAGATTAGGAAATGAAACACTTGAAGTAGTAAAGGAGGTTTGCTTTTTGGGGAGCAAAATAACTGATGATGGTCGAAGTAGAGAGGATATAAAATGTAGACTGGCAATGGCAAGGAAAGCGTTTCTGAAGAAGAGAAATTTGTTAACATCGAGTGTAGATTTAAGTGTCAGGAAGTCATTTCTGAAACTATTTGTATGGAGTGTAGCCATGTATGGAAGTGAAACATGGACGATAAATAGTTTAGACAAGAAGAGAATAGAAGCTTTTGAAATGTGGTGCTACAGAAGAATGCTGAAGATTAGATGGGTAGATCACATAAGTAATGAGGAGGTATTGAATAGGATTAGGGAGAAAAGGAGTTTGTGCCACAACTTGACAAGAAGAAGGGATCGGTTGGTAGGACATGTTCTGAGGCTTCAAGGGATCACCAACTTAGTATTGGAGGGCAGCGTGGAGGGTAAGAGTTGTAGAGGGAGACCAAGAGATGAAAACACTAAGCAGATTCATCTCCCAGTACCTACTGCAACCTACATGCTTCTGAATAAGCTTGCACATGGGAGAGTTGCATGGAGAGCTGCATCAAACCAGTCTCGGGACTGGAGACCACAACAACAACAAGAGTCTTTTACTTTACATTTTACAATTTTGAATGAAATTGTTGGTTTTAATTAATTGTCCTACCAGATTACATTTTTTTTAATTTTTCACTTAAATTTAACCCAAAAATTTAAGCTGTAATTGTGGAAGCCATTTCTCTGATGTATTTTCAAGTTGAGGACATCACTTACGCATCTGTACCTCTTTAAATAGTAAGTTGTGAGTAAATTTCAAATTTGCGTTTCTTAAATAAAGTAAAAAGACCAGTTTGGATTCCGGAAAGATAGAGGAACCAGAGAAGCAATATTTGCACTAAAACTAATAACAGAGAAACGACTAGATAAGAACCTGGACATCTACATTCGTAGATGTAGAGAAATCCTTTGATAATGTTAAATGGAATAAGATATTTGAGGTACTCAAAAAAGTAGGAATAGACCATAAAAATAGAAAACTGATATGGAACCTGTACAAAAACGAGACAGCAGTTATCCATGGACGGACAAAACAAGAAGAGGTGCAGATACGGAAAGGTGTCCGACAAGGTTGCGCACTATCCCCTGTTATCTTTACTTTTTTCAGCGCCTCTTCATTGTATACGTTAAAGGAAAACTCACAGACATGTGTAGTAATTCATGTCCAACGAATAGATATGATAAGATATGCCGATGATATAGTTGTCCTGGCTGAAAGTGAAGAAAATCTTGTAGTCCTATTGAATAGAATGGATAAAGTTATGGGTGAAGAATATAATATGAGAATTAATAAAGCAAAAACAAAAGTAATGGCATGCGACAAAGAAGGTAAAGTGAAAGTGAAAGTCCAAGTTCATGTAGGCAATGAACCGCTTGAACAAGTTGATAAATTTACTTGTCTGGGCAGCAATATTACCATGGGTGGAAGGAGCAAGGCAGAAGTGAGAAGTAGAATAGCTCAAGCAAAGGCTGCTTTTAACAAGAAGAAAAACATATTAACATCTAAGAGCATCACCCATGAAATCAGGAAAAGATTTTTTAAATCATATGTGTGGAGTTTGGCATGCTATGGGTGTGAAATATGGACTCTCGGGACAGAGGAAGACCAGAAGCTAAATTCTTTTGAAATGTGGTGCTATAGACGCATGTTCACAATAAAATGTATCGACAAGGTCACAAACGAAGTGATTCTGGAAAGAGCAGGTGAGAAGAGAAGCTTCTGGAGTTTCATTGTTAAAAGAAGAGTCCAATTTACAGGCCATCTATTAAGACATAAAGGACTCCTGAACACAATCATAGAGGGATATGTCGAGGGAAAAAGACCAAGAGGAAGACCACGACTGAGATACATGGATCAAATCGTGAAAGATGTGGGATGTAACACCAATAAAGAAATGAAGAGAAAAGGTGAAAGGCGCACAGAATGGAGTCAAGCTGCCATTGTAGCTGCTGCAAACCAATCCTTGGATTGACCACTACAGAAGAAGAAAAATAATGTACCCCATCCCGTTTGTAGTACACGTTACTGAAGGTGTGTTGTTATTGTGAAGTGTGCTAAGAGATATTTGCAGGTTCTGGATCCTACTTAACATCAGTATGTCTTCAAAAACTATGTTGCTGATACAGCTCAAAAATAAATAACGAATTTTAATAATTATTTCGATACTATTTTAGGGTTGACAGTAAGTACGCCAAACCCGCTGCCCTTGGTGAAGCGCGTTATGAAAATTCGTTGGTATTAATACTGCCAAATTTCTCACCAGATGTGAGCTGTCACTTGATCGGAAGCCACTTGAAGTGAGAGTTGTGCTAATGCATTACTTTTGTTGTATTAACAAATACATGTTCGTAAAAGAAGTTTGGAAGGTAGGAGACGAGATATTGGCAGAAGTAAACCTGTGAGTACCGGGCGTGAGTCGTGCTTCGGTAGCTCAGATAGTAGAGCACTTGCCCGCGAAAGGCAAAAGTCCCGAGTTCGAGTCGCGGTCGGGCACACAGTTTTAATCTGCCAGGAAGTTTCATATCAGCGCACACTCCGCTGCAGAGTGAAAATCTGATTCTGGAGACATGTTGGTACATTGCAAGAAATACAGAACCGAGGTCATTATGTCAAGCAGGCACAGAAAGGGGCAAAAGATATTTATTTAATGTACTGCAGCGTCATTCATTAATATTTTCAAAGTACCCAGATGTGATTACAAATTCTTCTTTTCAGTTTATATGGCAGGAGCATAGCAAGTTCATTGTCAGGCCCTGATCTACACCATAGGCTTATATAGACAGGATACAGGCAGAAATAGAAAAGGTATTACAGCAGCGTGTCATTGAACCAACGGTTAGGTCTTACAATAATCTGTTGTTAATTACCCCAAAGAAAAGAGTCAGAATTTTATCGTCCACTGATTTGAGATAGTGGTATTGGCAGAAACGGTTGCATCCGTCGTGTCCAAGATATACGTCATCTTTGTGTAATGCCTCTTGTCATTACCTTCACAAACTGCCTCTTAGACTGACGATAAGTTTGGCTACTTCCATTAGATGTTTCAGTATTATTTTTCGTTCTGATTTAAGACAGTGTGTAAGATGGATCTTCATGATATCTTGAAAGCAGAAAATAGTTGGTACAGGCATATTGATGGGTTAGATTTTTAAGCGTGATTGAAAACTGTAGGGTGCATGGTAACACAGAGAAAACAGATTTTAGTATGTGGGGCTTCTGTATCCTCCCACATCAGAATGTTCGTTACATTTTGGATATGTTTCGTTTTTCTATTGCAGGGTGTGATCTGCCAGTTTTTGTTTTGCCAGATTATAAACGTTTGATGAACATAAATATTTTGGCTACTCCTTTTGTTTGTGGACAAAATGGTAAAAATTCCCCATGTACTGGGGATGCCCAGGTGCAAACTGACTGTAGTGTGAAACACGTTTATTATGAGGCTTCTCTCTTAACACAACTTGATTTGAGTAAGGATCTTTCTGTTTCGTTGAACAGTTGTAGAACTGGTCTTAGTCTAGAGCTCTTTGAAGAGTTAGAAGTCGATGATGTTATGTGTCATCTAACTGTTGTTTCTGAGAGCTGAGTACTCACAAAATTTGAATGTTACTATATAGTTATTGCACTGGAACATTGATGGTTACATGGGGATTTGTTAATTTCGTTCTTATCTGTTCGGTTAGGCGAGCAAGGTACCCATGCACCACAGAGCTTTACAGTTTCTGATGAGTTTAAACATCCGTGATTTATCAGATGAGTGCTATAACTGATTTGATTTCACTGTTACTAAAATCCTAGGAAAAAATGTATTACTACTGATACTCTCCAGCGCTGCATAGTGAGAGCAAGGAGAGTCATAATGAGAATAGGTTAATTTTCTTTTATTTGCCGGGATTTCTTTCCGAAAGTTTTATTACACGTTCACTTGCCAGAAGTGGTAACAAATGGTACAAGAATCCTTCTTGGAAGGGAGTGAATTCAAAGCGGATAGTTCACTTCACTATTGCAATTTGACAATACTAGGTAGTTGAAAATGACATTTTCTTTATGAGAAAGTATATCAGCAATTAGTGTAAGGGGACTTTTGTACCGTCTTTATAATACCTGCTGCTTCGTTAACATAGAGAAAAGATTCAGTAAGCCACAGCTTCACGAAAATCTTGCCTGAAAGGTAAAGCTAATGACTCTACCTCAATGCTGCCTGTACCTGCGATGAAACATCACTATCCTAGCAGCTATGTTTCAGGAGATTGTGCCAATGCCTGGTGTTTGAAAATTAAAGCACTGTAACATGGTGGTCTCTTCAACTCATCGCACATCTTGCATTTCTTTCCCACCTTCTCAGTATAGCCCATCGCATATTCCTATAACATAATTCACACTGTAACAAAGGTGCTGGTAAAATCTCAAAAGTTAACAAGCAAGATAAATACATTGCCACTTGAGTTTTTCCTGTTTTATGCCGAACCAGTTTTGGTAATGTAAGTGGAGCAATGTAATGCTGAGGACAAAACTGTGTTGTGCCCTAGAACAATGTACCGAAACCTGGAAATTGTCTGTCACATTTGCGCTTTCCATTTCTGAATTTCGAGCATTTGCTGAAAAGTAATGAGTCCACACTTTTTATGTGAAATCTCTGAACTGAATTCCGTATGTTTAATGTGAGGATAATGCATTTCAGATGTGTTTGAAATTGCTTTCACTGACAAAGTTTCATGAGCAGCAGTGTTTTTTTGAAAATATGTAAATAACGCAATGTTGTAGTAATAACTTATAGTTTGAAGAGACAGGGAGGATTATTTTTCTCAATTAAACGTGTGTTGTTGTATACAAATTGTTGTTTATAAAACACTTCCCCCTGGGTGAAGCTGACGTCTGTGTCTGTATTAATTGTATTGAAATGTATATATTTGTAATTTTTCGTCTCACGAACTGTAAATTTTCAGTATCTGGCAGCTCAATGTCAACGTCTCGCGTCATTTCAGTTAACTCTCTGCAAGGTGTTCATTGCATGTTCAGTAGTGAAGTGTAAAGATAGAACTAACAGTACGTCTACATCTCCAACTACAGCCACAAGTCACTGTATGGCGCACGGTGCAGGGTACCTTGTACTACTAGTCGTAATTTCCTTCCTTTTTCCACTCGTAAATGGAACGAGGTATAAACGACTGTCTATATGCATCCGTGAGGCCACTAGTTTCTCTTATCTTGCCATTGTGACCGTAACCATAATGTATGTGGTGGTAGTAGAATCGTTCTGCAGTCAGCTTCAAATTCCGGTTCTTTAAAACTTCTCGGTGGTGCTTCGTGACAAAGGAAGTCGTCTTCCCTCAAAGGATTCCCATTTGAGTTCCCAAAGCAACTCTGTAATACCTGCAAGATGATCTCACGTATCGAAATCAAGTCTAAGCGGCACACGTCAGAACTGCTTTCTTTCTTTCTTTCTTTCTTTAATCGCACCTGTTGGGAATCGCACACAGTTGAGCAATACTGAAGTATTCCTTGAAAAATGAGTGACGTTTTCCTAAAATTCTCCCAGTAAGCCGAAGTCATCCATTCTCCTTCGCTACCACGGCCCTTACGTGCTCGTTTCATTTCAAATAGATTTGTGACGTCACCCCTACACAGTTTAACGACGTGCACACCACTCATGCTTTATTCGAACGTTACAGGATTGTTTTTCCTTCTCATCCGCATTAACTTACATTTTTCAACTTTTAGCACATGCTGCCATTCGGCACACCAACGTGAGGTTCTGTCCAATTCATTTTGTATCCTCCTATAGTCGCCTAACGATGACACCTTCATGTACACCACAGCATCACAAGCAAACAGCCGCAGATCGCTGCCCACCCTGTCCACCAGATCATTTACATATACAGAGAATGAGGGCGCTCCTGTCACACTTGTAGGACGCAATCCTGACGGCGCCCTCCCTCTGACGAATACCTGCCGTTGAGGACAACTCACTGTGTTCTATTGCTAAAGATGTCCTTGAGCCAATCACGAATGTGAGAATATAATCCGTATGCTCGGACTATATCATTCTGCAGTGGACACTGTACCAAACGGTTTCCGAAAATCTAGGAATATGGATTCTATGTGTTTCCCTTCACCCACGGTTTGCAGGAAATCACGTGAGAAACCAGTAAGCCGTGTTCTGCACGATCGTTGCTTCCTAAATCGGTGCTGGTTTATGGAAAGTAGCTTTTCTGCCTCAAAGAAATTTATTATATTCGAACTGCGAATATCCTCAAGAATTCTGCAGGAAACTGATATTAAGTGTATTGACCAGTAATTTTGCGACTCCATTCATTTAGTCACATCATACACATGAGCCATTCGAGGTTTGATCCCAGATAAGGGAGGGTTTCGCAATAAATTCAAGCTAAGGAAATGTCAAATGCCGAACAGTCCTTGCTATAAAAATAAATTGTGTTTCTACCCGGTACAGGCGGCTTGTTTTCAAATTTTTCAGGACGTATGTTTCACTATCCCCCTCACGGGAGTCTGCGCGACGCTCATACGATTCTCCTTAATGAATGATTTTTTAAACAAAAATTAAAATTTCAGTCTGGAAAGAAACTGTCGACTCGTTCAGTGGTTACTATATAACGATGGAAATTGTTGTATGCTTCGGGGCTCGACCTTTTTCTACATGCACGAATTGCTAATTTTGCCTGTCGATATTTCCGCCTTCCTTTTCTAATCCTGAGCATTTTCTGAATGTTGTTATTAAACCACGATGGGTCTTGCGCGCTTAGTCGCCACATGCTACTCCAGAGCGCGATTTGCAGCCAGATTAGTCTTGGCCAATGATGCATCCACGCTAATCGTATTGGAACTAAGTGCTGTTGATTTATAGTCTATGTGGAATGCTAACAACTGTTGATCCGCTCTTTGGAGTTTAAAGAACGGTCCTAGCTTTCTTGATCGACTGAATTTAAACTTTGTATTATTTCCAGCTACTCGGTTCAGCACCAATGACTACGGTAGATTTTAATGGCATGTGTCTATTCTAGCATCTTCAGAAACCTCATTTATCTATCTGCGCCTCATATTCTCGCGAGTCAATGTCCCTTTTATCTTTCCTCATCCGCATCAGAGACTTTCACAATGAGTGAAAATTTAAGTTCGTCATTGCTCTCTCAGTCATTCCTGGAAACTCCCTCCTGACGACAAAAATAAGACAGAGGTAGTGTCATTGTCTCTCCTCCCACGACGTGGGTGTCGGGCCTTACCCAAAAACGTTGCTCTCTGCTGTTCTATTCCTATCATGAATGGCTTCTGTGGATCTTAGCTGCAGACGAATTTAGAAAGATAACGAGAATTAGTTCAACTGCAGAGGAATTTGGTGAGTATACAACAGAACGACAGGTGGTTGAATGGTAACGAAATAAATTGCGTAACGGTGATAATGTAAATAGATAGAAAGACCAGTGGGTTCTACACAAAGGTATCTTGTTTAATACATGCAGATATGGTTTAGAACGAAGGAGAGTGTGTATTCCTTTGGATTATAGATGTGAATTCATTTGGTATATCTACTAGACTTACGGTCATTTTGGTATTAAGAAATATATAGCTCACTTAAGGAGATATCACTATTGTAAAAGCATTAATCGAATTATCAGACAGAAATTAAGTACATGTAAGCTATGCCAACAAACCAAGTATGCATTAGACACTAGGCTGGTACTCATTTTCCATTTATACGTAGGAAGTACGCTGACATTTCTTCAACTGACACGTTTTGCCGGTTACCGAGAGGAATAGATGGTATATGTTAAATTATAGTCACGGTAGACTTATGTTCGAAGTTCCTTACATTACATCCTGTCAAAGCTGCCACTGGCCAAGCTGTTTCTATCGGGATTCCATATCTAATGCTGGGAAACCTGAGAGGTAACATCTGACATTGGAGTGCAGTTTATATATAGAGAATTAAAGAATTCAAAAAATAACTGGTGTAGCACGTGGCTACATTCGGCACCCACACCTAATATGTTCCATACCCACTTACTCCTAAATATAAAAATCAATGCCAATTTTGAGCACACTAATTAATATCTATATAGAAATTAAAAAAAAATTATTTTTAAATGTTTGCCATCCTGAGCGAACTAGAATTTAAAAAAAAATAATTTGATGTCCAGTAGCATTTAATATTATTTTATAATCAGTCAACAAATTTTCAGCAACACCTTTTGATTGGAAACGTACCAGGTTTTTTTCTGGTGGTACTCTCTTTATTTCATTTCAACCCACTAATTTTTTTTTAGTCAGTATCGCTTTTGGACTGCGATTCACCCATCGTCTTCTTCTTCTTGTTCTTCTTCTTCTGGCATCCTCTTGGCAACAATTTCTGCAGATGGTGCAGTTGCTAATAACAGATGTCCTCATTTTCTTTTTGATGTGCTCAAGCAAATAACAATAGTATTGGCCAGGCAAATGTAAACGTTATTTGCTTGCCTGTGGAGACAGCTGAATAGCTGTAGGTTTTAAGTTGTATGTACAGTTAGTATTTGAGAACAAAGCTGATTGAAGAACAAAAATGAGACACCAGCTTGCGGTTTCCTGGTCCAGCTCCAGCTGCTAAGGCTGTCCAGGAAGCTGTGGCTGGACAGCACGGCGCGGCCTCCCCGCCGCTCCGGATGGCGATCAGAATGTGAGAGAGACACAGGTCACTCAGGGGACAGGTGCTAAGCTATATTTCACGCCAGCCAGCCTGCTGAATTGATCTAATTTCTTTGATTTTTCAGCCAAATATTAACCAGTTTTAAAAATTCAAAATTCTGGTATAATCTACATGAAAATGGATGTTGTTGTGGTCTTCAGTCCTGAGACTGGTTTGATGCAGCTCTCCCTGCTACCCTATCCTGTGCAAGCTTCTTCATCTCGCAGTAACTACTGCAACCTACATCCTTCTGAATCTGCTTGGTGTATTAATCTCTTGGTCTACCTCTACAATTTTTACCCTCCACGCTGCCCTCCAATACTAAATTGGTGACCCCTTGATGCCGCAGAACATGTGCTACCAACCGAGCCCTTCTTCTAGTCAAGTTCTGGCACAAACTTCTCTTCTCCCCAATCCTATTCAACACCTCCTCATTAGTTATGTGATCTACCCATCTAATCTTCAACATTCTTCTGTAGCACTACATTTCGAAAGCTTCTATTCTCTTCTTGTCTAAACTATTTAGCCATGTATGGAAGTGAAACATGGACGATACACTCCATACAAATATTTTCAGAAACGACTTCCTGACACTTAAATCTGTACTCGATGTTAACAAATTTCTCGTCTTCAGAAACGCTTTCCTTGCCATTGCCAGTCTACATTTTATATCCTCTCTACTTCGACCATCATCAGTTAATTTGCCCCACCAAATAGCAAAACTCCTTTACTACTTTAAGTGTCTCATTTCCTAATCTAATACCCTCAACATCGCCCGACTTAATTCGACTACATTCCATTATCCTTGTTTTGCTTTTATTGATGTTCATCTTATATCCTCCCTTCAAGACACTATCCATTCCGTTCAACTGCTCTTCCAAGTCCTTTGCTGTCTCTGACAGAATTACAATGTCATCGGCGAACCTCAAAGTTTTTATTTCTTCTCCACGGATTTTAATACCTACTCCGAATTTTTCTTTTGTTTCTCTCACTGCTTGCTCAATACACAGATTGAATAACATTGGGGAGAGACTACAACCCTGTCTCACTCCCTTCCCAACCACTGCTTCCCTTTCTTGCCTCTCAACTCTTATAACTGCCATTTGGATTCTATACAAATTGTAAATTGCCTTTCGCTCCCTGTATTTTACCCCTACCACCTTCAGAATTTGAAAGAGCGTATTCCAGTAAACATTGTCAAAAGCTTTCTCTAAGTGTACAAATGCTAGAAACGTAGGTTTGCCTTTCCTTAATCTAGCTTCTAAAATAAGCCGTAGGGTCAGTATTGCCGGACGTGCTCCAATATTTCTACGGAGTCCAAACTGATATTCCCCAAGGTCGGCTTCTACTAGTTTTTTCCATTCGTCTGTAAAGAATTCGCGTTAGCATTTTGCAGCCGTGACTTATTAAACTGATTGTTTGGTAATTGTCACATCTGTGAACACCTGCTTTCTTTGGGATTGGAATTATTATATTCTTCTTGAAGTCTGAGGGTATTTCGCCTGTCTCATACATCTTGCTCACCAGATGGTAGAGTTTCGTCAGGACTGGCTCTCCCAAGGCCGTCATTAGTTCTAATGGAATGTTGTCTACTCCCGGGGCCTTGTTTTGACTCACTGCGTGAAGAGTTTGACAGAGCACTGAAAGACCTATCATATCTCCCATTTCATCTTCATTTGCATCCTCTTCCATTTCCATAATATTGTCCTCAAGAACGTCTCCCTTGTATAGACCCTCTATATACTCCTTCCACCTTTCTGCTTTCCCTTCTTACTTAGAACTGGATTTCCATCTGAGCTCTTGATATTCATACAAGTGATTCTCTTTTCTCCAAAGGTCTCTCTAGTTTTCCTGTAGGCAGTATCTATCTTACCTCTAGTGAGATAAGCCTCTAAATCCCTACATTTATCCTCTAGCCATCCCTGCTTAGCCATTTTGTACTTCCTGTCGATCTCATTTTTGAGACTTTTTTATTCCTTTTTGCCTGCTTCATTTACTGCATTTTTATATTTTCTCCTTTCATCAATTAAAATCAATATTTCTTCTGTTACCCAAGAATTTCTACTAGCCCTCGTCTTTTTCTCTACTTGACCCTCTGCTGCCTTCAATACTTCATCCCTCAAAGCTACCCATTCTTTTTCTACTCTATTTCTTTCCCCCATTCCTGCCATTTGTTCCCTTACGCCCTCACTGAAACTCTGTGCAACCTCTGGTTTAGTCAGTTTATCCAGGTCCCATCTCCTTAAATTCCCACCCTTTTGCAGTTTCTTCCGTTTTAATCTACAGTTCATAACCAATAGATTGTGGTCAGAGTTCATATCTGCCCCTGGAAATATCTTGCAGTTTAAACCTGGTTCCTAAATCTCTGTCTTACCATCATATAATCTATCTGAAATCTGTTAGTATCTCCAGGCTTCTTCCATGTATACCACCTTCTTTTATGATTCTTGAACCAAGTGTTAGCAATGATGAAGTTGTGCTCTGTGCAAAATTCTACCAGACGGCGCCCTCTTTCATTTCTTACCCCCACTCCATATTCACCTACTACGTTTCCTTCTCTCCCTTTTCGTACTACCGAATTCCAGTCACCCATGACTATTAAATTTTCGTCTCCCTTCACTATCTGAATAATTTCTTTTATTTCATCATACATTTCTTCAATTTCTTCGTCATCTGCAGAGCAAGTTGGCTTATAAACTTGTACTACTGTAGTAGGCGTCGGCTTCGTGTCTATCTTGGCCACAATAATGCGTTCACTATGCTGTTTATAGTAGCTTACCCGTCTTCGTATATTTTTATTCATTATTAAACCTTCCCCTGCATTCCCCCTATTCGACATTGTATTTATAACCCTGTATTCGCCACACCAAAAGTCTTGTTCGTCCTGCCACCGAACTTCACTAATTCTCACTATATGTAGGTTTAACCTATCAATTTCCCTTTATAAATTTTCTAATCTACCTGCCCGTTTAAGGGATCTGACATTCCACGCTCCGATCCGTAGAACGCCAGTTTTCTTTCTTCTGATAACGACGTCCTCTTGAGTAATCCCCGCCCGGAGATCCAAATAGGGGACTATTTTACCTCTGGAATATTTTACCCAAGAGGACGCCATCATCTTTAACCATACAGTAAAGCTGCATGCCCTCGGGAAAAATTACGGCTGTAGTTTCCCGCCGGCCGCGGTGGTCTCGCGGTTCTAGGCGCGCAGTCCGGAACTGTGCCACTGCTACGGTCGCAGGTTCGAATCCTGCTTCGGGCATGGATGTGTGTGATGTCCTTAGGTTAGTTAGGTTTAGGTAGTTCTAAATTCTAGGGGACTGATGACCACAGCTGTTAAGTCCCATAGTGCTCAGAGCTATTTGAACCATTTTTTGTAGTTTCCCCATGCTTTCAGCCGTTCGCAATACCAGCACAGCAAGTCCGTTTTGGTTAGTGTTACAAGGCCAGATCAGTCGATCATCCAGACTGTTGCCCCTGCAACTACTGAAAAGGCTGCTGCCCCTCTTCAGGAACCACATGTTTGTCTGGCCTCTCAACAGATAACCCTCCGTTGTGGTTGCACCTACGGCATTGCCATCTGTATCGCTGAGGCACGCAAGCCTCCCCACCAACGGCAAGGTCCATGGTTCATGGGGGGGAGGTGAAAATGGATGTTCAGAAAAATTATAATGAATAAAATTGGGTATGACAAGTATACAGTTTTTCTGTTTAAATGTTTTCAGTCGGTATTCTGTGTTGAGCTTCCCATCTAAGTTTTTTCTTACTATACATGAGTATATAGAGAAGTGTGTCTTTTGATACCTTATCATTAAACGGACCCGCCAAATTCATTGGTGTCTTTTGACTTGTAACTATTTTGTCCAAGTGTCATGTTGATCACATATGAAGGACAATGTGTTATGAAATTAGGGGGATTTATACCAGTACCTCTTTTGTTGAGTAACTCGTTTAAAATAAAGAGAAGTGTCACAAGCTTTCAGATAATTATCTACAGGTTCTAAATTCCAAGCTTCTTGTGGAAACATGTCCTTTTTTCCGATTTTCATATACAGATTATACAGCCTTAGACGATCATAAATTGACTATCAGGAAACTGGAGGAGAGAGTCACTGCTCAGAATAACATCAAATTTGAGTAACATATTATTGATGCAGCGGGGAAATGCTATGGGATAAAAAACATTTAACGAAAATTTGACCAATAGATGGCACTGTAAGCGTCAGAATCTGCTTACCAATAGACGCACAGCACATAGCCCTCCCAGTATTGCGATTCATCTGTCAACGATAGCCGATTCCAGTTATGTTAAGACCCTTACAGCGCCATCTGGTGGGAATATTCGTCTCCATGATGTTTCCCCCTGTGTCAATTATATGTTGTTCAAATATAGCGTCAATCTGAGTATTGTTTCTCATTCTACGGCGTTTTGAAACGAAAAATTTAATTACGGACATCCTATGTGTGTGTATGTATGTATGTATGTATGTATGTATGGTCCACAGCAGTTCCTAAATCACTGTCCCGATTTCAACCACAATTGGTACAAATACCATTTACGATCTGGAGAGAAATACTGTCGAGTTAAGAACTGCCAGCCTCCTAGTGGGGTGGGGTCGGTAACTTAAGAGAGTGAATGGGGGAGGAGTAGGCTGTCATAAACAGGGGAAGGAGGAGTTGTGCAGAGAGAATGGGGAGGAAGAAATAGGCCGAGACTGGGGGATGGAGGATAAGGTTGGTGATGATGTTTGGTTTGTGGAGCGCTCAACTGGGGGATGGAGGAAGTGGATAGGGAGCAGAGTCAAGGGAAGCAGGAGACAGATGGGATGGTGATGAGGGGGGAGAGAATGTGATGGACAGAGAGAGGGGTAAGGGGGAGATGGACAGAGAGAGGTGAAGGTGGAGATGAACGCTTGCAAGACTGGGATAAAAAAATATGTGGGCCATACCAGGTACTCAGTAAGTTCATTATAATTGCTTCATTGGCAAAAAGCCAGGAACAATCGAATGCCCATTTTAATGTTCATAACACTATCTGTCTAAAATCGTGTCCTAATCTTTTACTTCTATTGTGTTTTGTCTTAAATAATAACTGGTTCCTAGACAATGGTCTAGGGGTAGCGTCTTTGATTAATAATCAAAACTTCTTCGGTCCCGGGTTCGATCCCCGCCACTGCCTAAATTTTGATAAATAATCAGCATTGGCGGCCGAAGACTTCCGGCATTAGAAGTCAGCCTCATTCTGCCAACGGCCTTGTCAAAGAGGGCGGAGGAGCGGATAGAGGTTCAGGGCACTCTCTTGTCCTAGGGGTGGGAAATTGCCCCTGCCGCCGTTGGATAAGCAGCTGCAGCAGCAAGTCGTATACTCCTAGCTCACTCATTTGTTACATAGTTTAATTCTTAATTTCTTTGCGTGTTTCTGGTACTTGCATTTGTTAATTCATAAATTTCGAGCGTATTATAGCATTTGAGAGTTGTAGCATCGCGTTTTAGTACCTGAATAGTGTAAATTCGCGTAGTCGTTTGTCTACTGTTTTGTTTTGCACGGCCAGTGTCGGTTGGTCGCAGTCAGTGTGCTCCCTGCCGCCGTTGGATAAGCAGCTGAGCAGCAAGTCGTATACTCCTAGCTCACTCATTTGTTACATAGTTTAATTCTTAATTTCTTTGCGTGTTTTTGGTTCTTGCATTGTTTAATTCATAAATTTCGGGCGTATTATAGTATTTGAGAGTGTAGCATCGTGTTTTAGTACCTGAATACTGTAATTTCGCTTAGTCTCCTTCCGCCGCCGAGCAGTGTCAGCAGTGCGCAAGTAGCAGCATTACTGCATTTACTAGGCAATCTTGTATTTTAATAACCGTTTAAATTTTGTCGATTTGTTTGCGCTCTCTGTAGATTAGTTCAGACGTTCTTAGCAAAACAGTTTTTAGCATGGATAGTGACTGCAACTGCTGTGTTGGCTTCGGTCACACAGCTTGAGGCTGTTGCCAATGGGCATCACTGTGGGGGTCGGGATGGGGGTTTGTCGGGGACGGCCAGCTCGTCCCACGCATCCCCTGATCGGACTACGACTGTGGTTGCCCGGGATACTGCCCGCATTGAGGCTGATCCCTCACCTGTGGTAGAGTGGGAGGTCGTTTCAAGGTGTGGCAGGGGGCGAAAGACATTCCGGAGGGCTGAACGGAAAGCCTCTCCAGTTTGTCTGACGAACCGGTTTCAGGCTCTGTCTCAGGCTGATACTGATCTTCGGCCTGACATGGCTGCTTGTCCTGTTCCAGAGGTTGCCCCTCAGTCTGCAAGATCCGGGCAGTCGCAGAGGGTGGGCTTACTGGTAGTTGGGAGCTCCAACGTCAGGCGCGTAATGGGGCCCCTTAGGGAAATGGCAGCAAGAGAGGGGAAGAAAACCAATGTGCACTCCGTGTGCATACCGGGGGGAGTCATTCCAGATGTGGAAAGGGTCCTTCCGGATGCCATGAAGGGTACAGGGTGCACCCATCTGCAGGTGGTCGCTCATGTCGGCACCAATAATGTGTGTCGCTATGGATCGGAGGAAATCCTCTCTGGCTTCCGGCGGCTATCTGATTTGGTGAAGACTGCCAGTCTCGCTATCGGGATGAAAGCAGAGCTCACCATCTGCAGCATCGTCGACAGGACTGACTGCGGACCTTTGGTACAGAGCCGAGTGGAGGGTCTGAATCAGAGGCTGAGACGGTTCTGCGACCGTGTGGGCTGCAGATTCCTCGACTTGCGCCATAGGGTGGTGGGGTTTCGGGTTCCGCTGGATAGGTCAGGAGTCCACTACACGCAACAAGCGGCTACACGGGTAGCAGGGGTTGTGTGGCGTGGGCTGGGCGGTTTTTTAGGTTAGATGGCCTTGGGCAAGTACAGAAAGGGCAACAGCCTCAACGGGTGCGGGGCAAAGTCAGGACATGCGGGGACCAAGGAGCAATCGGTATTGTAATTGTCAACTGTCGAAGCTGCGTTGGTAAAGTACCGGAACTTCAAGCGCTGATAGAAAGCACCGAAGCTGAAATCGTTATAGGTACAGAAAGCTGGCTTAAGCCAGAGATAAATTCTGCCGAAATTTTTACAAAGGTACAGACGGTGTTTAGAAAGGATAGATTGCATGCAACCGGTGGTGGAGTGTTCATCGCTGTTAGTAGTAGTTTATACTGTAGTGAAGTAGAAGTGGATAGTTCCTGTGAATTATTATGGGTGGAGGTTACACTAAACAACCGAACTAGGTTAATAATTGGCTCCTTTTACCGACCTCCCGACTCAGCAGCATTAGTGGCAGAACAACTGAGAGAAAATTTGGAATACATTTCACATAAATTTTCTCAGCATGTTATAGTCTTAGGTGGAGATTTCAATTTACCAGATATAGACTGGGACACTCAGATGTTTAGGACGGGTGGTAGGGACAGAGCATCGAGTGACATTATGCTGAGTGCACTATCCGAAAATTACCTCGAGCAATTAAACAGAGAACCGACTCGTGGAGATAACATATTGGACCTACTGATAACAAACAGACCCGAACTATTCGAATCTGTATGTACAGAACAGGGAATCAGTGATCATAAGGCCGTTGCAGCATCCCTGAATATGGAAGTTAATAGGAATATAAAAAAAGGGAGGAAGGTTTATCTGTTTAGCAAGAGTAATAGAAGGCAGATTTCAGACTACCTAACAGATCAAAACGAAAATTTCTGTTCCGACACTGACAATGTTGAGTGTTTATGGAAAAAGTTCAAGGCAATCGTAAAATGCGTTTTAGACAGGTACGTGCCGAGTAAAACTGTGAGGGACGGGAAAAACCCACCGTGGTACAACAACAAAGTTAGGAAACTACTGCGAAAGCAAAGAGAGCTCCACTCCAAGTTTAAACGCAGCCAAAACCTCTCAGACAAACAGAAGCTAAACGATGTCAAAGTTAGCGTAAGGAGGGCTATGCGTGAAGCGTTCATTGAATTCGAAAGTAAAATTCTATGTACCGACTTGACAGAAAATCCTAGGAAGTTCTGGTCTTACGTTAAATCAGTAAGTGGCTCGAAACAGCATATCCAGACACTACGGGATGATGATGGCATTGAAACAGAGGATGACACGCGTAAAGCTGAAATACTAAACGCCTTTTTTTAAGCTGTTTCACAGAGGAAGACCGCACTGCAGTTCCTTCTCTAAATCCTCGCACAAACGAAAAAATGGCTGACATCGAAATAAGTGTCCAAGGAATAGAAAAGCAACTGGAATCACTCAATAGAGGAAAGTCCACTGGACCTGACGGGATACCAATTCGATTCTACACAGAGTACGCGAAAGAACTTGCCCCCCTTCTAACAGCCGTGTACCGCAAGTCTCTAGAGGAACGGAGGGTTCCAAATGTTTGGAAAAGAGCACAGATAGTCCCAGTCTTCAAGAAGGGTCGTCGATCAGATGCGCAAAACTATAGACCTATATCTCTTACGTCGATCTCTTGTAGAATTTTAGAACATGTTTTTTGCTCGCGTATCATGTCATTTCTGGAAACCCAGAATCTACTATGTAGGAATCAACATGGATTCCGGAAACAGCGATCGTGTGAGACCCAACTCGCCTTATTTGTTCATGAGACCCAGAAAATATTAGATACAGGCTCCCAGGTAGATGCTATTTTTCTTGACTTCCGGAAGGCGTTCGATACAGTTGCGCACTGTCGCCTGATAAACAAAGTAAGAGCCTACGGAATATCAGACCAGCTGTGTGGCTGGATTGAAGAGTTTTTAGCAAACAGAACACAGCATGTTGTTATCAATGGAGAGACTCTACAGACGTTAAAGTAACCTCTGGCGTGCCACAGGGGAGTGTTATGGTACCATTGCTTTTCACAATATATATAAATGACTTAGTAGATAGTGTCGGAAGTTCCATGCGGCTTTTCGCGGATGATGCTGTAGTATACAGAGAAGTTGCTGCATTAGAAAATTGTAGCGAAATACAGGAAGATCTGCAGCGGATAGGCACTTGGTGCAGGGAGTGGCAACTGACCCTTAACATAGACAAATGTAATGTATTGCGAATACATAGAAAGAAGGATCCTTTATTGTATGATTATATGATAGCGGAACAAACACTGGTAGCAGTTACTTCTGTAAAATATCTGGGAGTATGCGTACGGAACGATTTGAAGTGGAATGATCATATAAAACTAATTGTTGGTAAGGCGGGTACCAGGTTGAGATTCATTGGGAGAGTGCTTAGAAAATGTAGTCCATCAACAAAGGAGGTGGCTTACAAAACACTCGTTCGACCTATACTTGAGTATTGCTCATCAGTGTGGGATCCGTACCAGGTCGGGTTGACGGAGGAGATAGAGAAGATCCAAAGAAGAGCGGCGCGTTTCGTCACTGGGTTATTTGGTAACCGTGATAGCGTTACGGAGATGTTTAATAAACTCAAGTGGCAGACTCTGCAAGAGAGGCGCTCTGCATCGCGGTGTAGCTTGCTCGCCAGGTTTCGAGAGGGTGCGTTTCTGGATGAGGTATCGAATATATTGCTTCCCCCTACTTATACTTCCCGAGGAGATCACGAATGTAAAATTAGAGAGATTAGAGCGCGCACGGAGGCTTTCAGACAGTCGTTCTTCCCGCGAACCATACGCGACTGGAACAGGAAAGGGAGGTAATGACAGTGGCACGTAAAGTGCCCTCCGCCACACACCGTTGGGTGGCTTGCGGAGTATCAATGTAGAATTTAGATGTAGATATAAAGGCGGAAGAATCCGCAATGTTCAACGACATGAGGATGCAGAAGGCAATGGAAACCACTGCATTAAAGACACGTAACGTGTATCCACATCCATGTGGCCTGTAATTGAAGAAGTGTCATGATGATCTCTCCATTGGTAAAAGATTCCGGAATAGTCCCCCATTCGGATCTCCGGGAGGGGACTGCCAAGGGGGAGGTTACCATGAGAAAAAGATTGAATAATCAACGAAAGGATAACTTTCTACGAATCGGGGCGTTGAATGTCAGAAGCTTGAACGTGGTAGGGAAACTAGGGGAAATGCAAAGGCTCAATCTAGATATAGTAGGGGTCAGTGAAGTGAAGTGGAAGGAAGACAAGGATTTCTGGTCAGATGACTATCGGGTAATATCAACAGCAGCAGAAAATAGTATAACAGGTGTAGGATCCGTTATGAATAGGAAAGTAGTGTGTTACTGTGAACAGTTCAGTGACCGGGTTGTTCTAATCAGATTCGACAGCAGACCAACACCGACAACGATAGTTCAGGTATACATGCCGACTTCGCAAGCTGAAGATGAACAGATAGAGAAAGTGTATGAGGATATTGAAAGGGTAATGCAGTATGTAAAGGGGGACGAAAATGTAATAGTCATGGGCGACTGGAATGCAGTTGTACGGGAAGGAGTAGAAGAAAAGGTTACAGGAGAATATGGGCTTGGGACAAGGAATGAAATAGGAGAAAGACTAATTGATTTCTGTAACAAGTTTCAGCTAGTAATAGCGAATACCCTGTTCAAAGATCACAAGAGGAGGAGGTATACTTGGAAAAGACCGGGAGATACAGGAAGATTTCAATTAGATTACATCATGGTCAGACAGAGATTCCGAAATCAGATACTGGATTGTAAGGCGTGCCCAGGAGCAGATATAGACTCAGATCACAATATAGTAGTGATGAAGAGTAGGCTGAAGTTCAAGGCACTAGTCAGGAAGAATCAATACGCAAAGAAGTGGGATACGGAAGTACTAAGGTATGACGAGATACGTTTGAAGTTCTCTAACGCTATAGATACAGCAATAAGGAATAGCGCAGTAGGCAGTACAATTGAAGGGGAATGGACATCCCTAAAAAGGGCCATCACAGAAGTTGGGAAGGAAAACATAGGTACAAAAGAAGGTAGCTGCGAAGAAACCATGGGTAACAGAAGAAATACTTCAGTTCATTGATGAAAGGAGAAAGTACAAACATGTTCCGGGAAAATCAGGAATACAGAAATACAAGTCGCTGAGGAATGAAATAAATAGGGAGTGCAGGTTGGCTCTGAGCACTATGGGACTCAACTTCTGAGGTCATTAGTCCCCTAGAACTTAGGTTAGTTAGGTTTAACTATTTCTAAGGACATCACAAACATCCATGCGCGAGGCAGGATTCGAACCTGCGACGTAGCGGTCTTGCGGTTCCAGACCGCAGCGCCTTTAACCGCACGGCCACTTCGGCCGGCGGAAGTGCAGGGAATCTAAGATGAAATGGCTGCAGGAAAAATGTGAAGACATCGATAAAGATATGATTGTCGGAAGGACAGACTCAGCATACAGGAAAGTCAAAACAACCTTTGGTGACATTAAAAGCAACGGTGGTAACATTAAGAGTGCAACGGGAATTCCACTGTTAAATGCGGAGCAGAGAGCAGATAGGTGGAAAGAATGCATTGAAAGCCTCTATGAGGGTGAAGATTTGTCTGATGTGATAGAAGAAATAGGTGTCGATTTAGAAGAGATAGGGGATCCAGTATTAGAATCGGAATTTAAAAGAGCTTTGGAGGACTTACGGTGAAATAAGGCAGGAGGGATAGATAACATTTCATCTGAATTTCTAAAATCATTGGGGGAAGTGGCAACAAAACGACACTTCACGTTGGTGTGTAGAATACATGAGTCTGGCGACATACCATCTGACTTTCGGAAAAGCATCATCCACACAATTCCGAAGACGGCAAGAGCTGACAAGTGCGAGAATTATCGCACAATCAGCTTAACAGCTCATGCATCGAAGCTACTTACAAGAATAATATACAGAAGAATGGAAAAGAAAATTGGGAATGCGCTAGGTGACGATCAGTTTGGCTTTAGGAGAAGTAAAGGGACGAGAGAGGCAATTCTGACGTTACGGCTAATAATTGAAGCAAGACTAAAGAAAAATCAGAACACTTTCATAGGATTTGTCGACCTGGAAAAAGCGTTCGACAATATAAAATGGTGCAAGCTGTTCGAGATTCTGAAAAAAGTAGGGATAAGCTATAGGGAGAGACGGGTCATATACAATATGTACAACAAGCAAGAGCGAATAATAAGAGTGGACGATCAAGAACGAAGTGCTCGTGTTAAGAACGGTGTAAGACAAGGCTGTAGCCTTTCGCCCCTATTCTTCAATCTGTACATCGAGGAAGCAATGATGGAAATAAAAGAAAGGTTCAGGAGTGGAATTAAAATACAAGGTGCAAGGATACCAGTGATACGATTCGCTGATGACATTGCTATCCTGAGTGAAAGAAAATGAAGAAGAATTAAATGATCTCCTGAAAGGAATGAACAGTCTAATGAGTACACAGTATGGTTTGAGAGTAAATCGGAGAAAGACGAAGGCAATGAGAAGTAGTAGAAATGAGAACAGCGAGAAACTTAACATTACCATTGATGGTCACGAAGTCAATGAAGTTAAGGAATTCTGCTACCTAGGCAGTAAAATAACCAATGACGGACGGAGCTAGGAGGACATCAAAAGCAGACTCGCTATGGCAAAAAAGGCATTTCTGGCCAAGAGAAATCTACTAATATCAAATACCGGCCTTAATTTGAGGAAGAAATTTCTGAGGATGTACGTCTGGAGTGGAACAGAAGAGAATCGAAGCATTTGAGATGTGGTGCTATAGACGAATGTTGAAAATTAGGTGGACTGATAAGGTAAGGAATGAGGAGGTTCTACGCAGAATCGGAGAGGAAAGGAGTATGTGGAAAACACTGATAAGGAGAAGGGACAGGATGATAGGACATCTGCTAAGACATGAGGGAATGACTTCCATGGTACTAGAGGGAGATGTAGAGGGCAAAAACTATAGAGGAAGACAGAGATTGGAATACGTCAAGCAAATACTCACCACCACTTCCATGTTTCCAAGATCGTAATTTTATAACGTAAGACCGAAAGTCTTCGTAGAGGTCTACGATGATGATGCAGAAATGTCAGTCCAGCTCGCACTTAGCTTGGTAAAACGCATTATCAATTTGAAGAAACAGTCATTATGAAATTTGTCATAAGACAAAAAAGGAAAGAACACTGCGTACACATTATTTCACATGACATTAAAAATAAGGTTTACCCATTAACTGATGAAAGAAAATTTCCTTCAAAAGGAATCTGAAAAGTAGTTCATCGTATCGCGTCAAGTGGAATACGATAGTAGCGAGTATAAGAGCATTTTGGTTATATCAGAGTCACAGGAGAAGATGTTAGTTGTACATTGGCTACCAGGTTGCGCCCACAATAAAAGAAAAACATAGTCTACATTAATAGAAGAACAACAGGCACAAACGTAAGTAAAATGAAAGTTACATTAAAAATATTGTTTTCGTTTGTCTTTCCATACTTCGGTACACAAAAATTAGCACATAACAACGATAAATATACAAGTTTAGCAAATTCTAATTGACTTGAGGACTAAAAAATATCAGACAGCTCTACAATAGAACGACATAACATTTTTCACATAAAATGAAAAGTTCGGACAATGGATGCAATACCCCAGGAAGTTACTTTGATGAGGAATCTACCATTACGTCTTGCAATGCATTAGGAGCTAAGGTTCTGCAGAGTCCAAAATTTGCAGTGACAAAGAGATGGAGTACAATGGAAATCCTTCTAAGTTGAAGTTCAACAAGTACTACTTTGGAACATTAAAGATAACTTCTCTTCTGAAAATAGGGAAAAAGAAAAAATTGGAATTATTTCTACAGAAGACTCATATATAAAAGTTGGCAGTAGAGGAAACAACATTTTTAGATAAGAATGTGATTGATAGACAACATTAGAATTTAGAAAGGTAGCCCAACAATAAAAATAGTGGAAAACACGCCAGTGTTTGAAACAGCAATTTATGTAAGCAAAAAATTGTTGGTAGTATAACAGAATTTACGTCTACATCAGAAAAATATGCATGCTAACACCAAAGCGGAAGAATAAAAGCTATAGTGTTACAAATTTCCATGCACTATAAATGATTACAGAAGAAATTTGCAGGAAGTAAATCAGTTTTGGGGTCTTTTAGATTCTGAAGTCACCAATACACCTAAAACCAACGTTACACTTCTTTTCCTTCCCAGCTTGGACGTTGAAGTCACCGAGAAGTATTTTAAGAATATTGTAGGCGTATATCCAGCACACTTACGAACAAACAGAAATGGAGAAAGTCTGATAATGTGCGTAAAATGTTGCACTTAAAACGATCTCCTGCACATTTTCGCAAACTACCAAGAAAAGCCAAAACTTAGATATCTCCAAATCAAAAAGTAGGAGAATATCAACTGGATCACATAGCCACATGTAACAGGCGTTTCATGGTAATCATGGACGTTAAAGCAATCAAATGTGCGGAATTTTATTGAAGCCATTAGCACAGTATAGTTAAAATACGATTTCTCCCCTTTAACAACAGTAGTACAACCAAGAAAGTAATCAGATAAAGTCTCGGAGCAACATAAAATATCGACATCACTTTAGCTTATACAGAAGCGGCGCGCCGTGTGAAAGGCAATGGATTGACGTCAAGTTACAATACCGTACACTATACCACCACTGGGAGGGAAATCCAAAACGCACAAGGCCCAAATACATCATCATGAAGGCTAACTGGGAAGAACTAAGAAGGGTGTTTCAGCGTCCGGGAAGTTCATCCCGCAAGAACTGACAGTGGCTATACATAGAGCAATGGAGGCATCCATACCTGCCGGCGCAGGTCATTCTAAAGGAGTGCCTCGCATCTGGACTGAGGTGCTGAAGAAACTAAGATGTGAAGCAGGAAGAGCCAGGAAGCTATACCTGAACAGCACGCCCCAAGGAGAAAGAATCCAAAGGTTGCATAGATACAGATACGTTAAGTAACATTTTACGGAAGACAAATGTAGGAAACAAAAATGGAACGATAAAAGCAGTTCGTGGAGGCCAACTTAGAAACCAATCCTTGGGGTATACCGTATAAAATAATCTGCGAGAAAATACGATCATTGGCAGTTTAGCCCACGCTCAAAACAAATGATGGACGGTAACAGGAAGTTGGCAACAGTCAGCTGCCCTGCTAATGGAAACACTACTTCCTGATGATGGAGATGACAGCTAGACAGAAGGTGACCATAGTTTACAAAACTGTTATGGGAAGACTACAGAAACAATAAATTTGTGAAACCCTTCGCACAAGAAGACGCTAGGCAAATAATTTTAAGGCTGAAGAAGAAGAAAACCTCCAGGACCGAAGAGATCCCTGCTGAAGTAATACAAGCTCTATGTGACCAATTAGATGGTTACTTGTGCGAACTATACAACAAATGTCTCTTGCAAGGAAGGATCCGTGTAGTGTGCAAGACTGCTGAAATGGTAGTAATTACTAAAGGGCAAGACAAGGATATCCGAATCCTACATACCAATCTGTCTAATGCAAGTTTTCCATAAGACATCTGAAAACTATTATTCAAATCGTTACAAGGTTATTGGCTGCTACATGGGATAAGCCGTCACGAGTGCAGGCTCAGAGGAGGCACGTCAACTGAAGACGTAATTAATAAGGCGATTTCGCTAACGACAGATACTCATTCTATGTACTCTCTAACGATAATGTTCGAACTGAGTGTCCTGGAGCACCGTTCCACTGCCTGAGAGATTATTGCCACCTCTGACGCGCTTCTTTAACATGCCCAGGAAAGACAATAACGAAGAGAATAAGAAAAGATTGTCCACAGGATCACTGGGTGGTCCAGAATTTTGGGATGTAGCACTGGAGCCTATACTACAAAAGTTGCATGATAGCTGCAACATAACACGTAACTGCAAATGCTACCAGACCGCTTAAGAGAAAGCAGACAGAACAGGTACAAACTTGATGAATAAAATTATAGAAATTGCAAATAGGCTATTTAGGACTCAGAGTTTGCCACCAATATATATTAACATCAATCGTGGAATGTGGTGTGAGCGTTTGGGCCTGTAGACTGCAGATAGCGAAGCTAGCCTCAGTAGTAAGAGGAGTTCAACGAGGAGTGTTAGTAAGATTAATGTGCGCCTGCAGTGCTACACCGAATGATACCTTGGTAGTAATTCTAGGAATAGCCGTGCTTGACTTGCCAATTAGAAAAAGGCGAGCCTTTTACTGGTTAAAGAACGACAGTGAAACGTAAGTACGAAGGGTGCATGAAACTGTGGCGAATACGAAAAAGGCAATAAAAGATGGCATATTACAACTATGGCAAAATTAATGGGACACTTCGGGCCCAGGCATGGGAACATACGAATTTCACTCTAACATGAGAGACAGCCGAAAACATTTCTTAACCCATCGACTGAGTTGGTAAATTATCTGACAGACAGTGGCCCATATTCTGTAGGTCTATTCAAAATCAAAAGAAAGATGAATGATAGCAGCGCGTGCGGCTTTGTGGGCATACCACAATTCCATAGTGGGTCTGCACGCTTTATCGAGATGGGGTGGGCAATGGAGTAACGCTTCAAACGGTCTGTGCTTGGAACCACTGCTGGGAGTCCAGCAGTAGATTCCGATGCATCACTACAGGCTCACTGTAACCCTTGGACCTTCACAATGGCGACGAAACATAGAAATTGCATCGGGATTGAATAGAAAAGGCACAATGCCGACTTATGTCCATAGGGAGTAACGCTTCAAAGAGTCTGTGCTTTGCACCTTACCTCGAAGACCACTATCAGGATCTGATGCACCACTAAAGGTTTACTATATCCCTTGGACCTTCACATTGACGCTGAAACACAGAAATTGCATCGGAATTGAGTACAAATGTCACAATGCCGACATATGTCCATGGGGAGTAACGGTTCAAACTGTCTGTGCTTGGAACCGTTCCTGGGAGGCCATTATTAGATTCCATTGCACCACTGAATGTAGACTGTAACCAATGGACATTGAAATAGAGGATGAAACACAGAATTTCCATCGGGAATGTGTACAAAAGGCACAAGGCCGACTTTTGTCCAGGGTGAGTATCGCTTCAAAAAGTCTGTGCTTTTAACCTATCCTGAATGTCCAGTAGCAGATTCCGTTGCACCACTGCAGGTTTACTGTAACCCTTGGACCTTCGCACTGGCCATGATGCACAGAAATTACAAATACAAATGGCACAATGCCATCTTCTGTCCACGTTGAGTAACGCCCCAAACAGTCTGTGAATTGAACCTTTCGTATAAGACCACTAGTAGATTCCGATGCACCACTGGAGGTTTACTGTAACACTTGGTTCTTCACATTGACCCTGAAGCACAGAAATTGCATCGGTATTGAATACAAAACGCACAATGCTGACTTCTCTCCAGGGTGAGTAACGCTTCAGACAGTCTGTGTTTGAACCTTTCCTGGGACACCAGTAGTAGATACTGATGCACCACTGCAGGTATACTGTAATCCTTGGACCATCACATTGACGATGAAACACATAAATTACATGGTGATAGAATACAAAAAGCACAATGCCGACTCCTCAAACAGGCGGTGCTTTGAACCTTTGCTGGGTGTCTAGTAGTAGATTCCGATGCACCACTGCAGTTTTACTGTAACCCTTGTACCTTCACATTGACGATAAAACACCGCCACAACAAAATCATATTCAGATGCCACAAGGGAATTGTGCACAAACACGCAACACAAACCAACAAATGACATCAGTCAACGGAAAACAGACAGGCGATTGGCAAAGACAAAATCCTAATGTAAATATTATTGTGGTAGCTAATGAAACTAAAACTACAATTACCAATGACCAGGCAAACTAGAACCAGTGATTACTGAGCCCTAGGTCGTGACTGAGTAACGTTTGGGTGCCAACTTCAATTTAGAAACTATGTTTGAATACACTCTTGCTAGTGAAACTGTGAAACAAGAAAAATTATCATTTACACAACAAGAGTTGCCTGCACTATTCTTAAGATATAATTAAAGTGGAAACTTAGCTGATGATCTGATAAATGACAACACACAATGTAAAGAAAATATTGGTTCTGTCTTCCTCCTCAGGCATTGTTGGAGGTATACCTATTAACGTAATTATTGATACAGGAGCTGCTGTCAGTGTGATTTCTCACAGTTTTATACTATGATGAAGGAAACTTATATGATACCAGAGTTCCCAGTTCAAAACTGTTTAATATTAACTGCATTAGGTAATAAGTTAAGTAGGGTTAACAAGCAGGTATTAGTGACTGTTAATATGGGAAATGGAATCGTACAAAAGCCTTTCCTAGTTGTCCAAAACCTTGCTGCTAATTGTGTATTGGGCTTTGGTTTTCTTTGCGAGAAGGACTGCACTATAGACTTCTCCAAAGGCATTTGTTATTTTAAGCATGAAAGCAGATACATAGTTTTGAACTTGGACACTCGACTAGTAGACCATAACATGCGCTGTTCTGGCTACAAGATACAGATTATACATGAGACTGACGTAGATTCCACACAAAACCTGTATAACACTGTGAGGTAGTGAATGATAGAATTAATTTGTTTAAGTACAACTTATCAGAATGTGATGCTATTAATGAAGAGGAGAGGTCCCGTCTTAAACATATTTTATTTAAGAATAAGGATGTTTTCACTAGTAAGCCAGGTAGGATTAACACATATATGTATACGAAGTCAAGGCTCACCAAATCTATTACCGTTAAGTCATACTTCTACCATACCTCTAGCTCTGCGACCTGCGGTTTGGGAAAAACTAAAGAAAATTATTACATGGAGTATTATAGAACCATCAACACTCCATATTGTAGCCCTTTGCATGTAGTGAAAAGACACCATGGAAGTATCAGGTTAGTATTAGATGCAACAGCTATCAACCAAATTATCTTACCTGTGAGGACACAACCAGAGAATTTTTAGAGAATTAAACAGATTCATGAGAATATATACCTCAACACAGCACACAAACAGGCTACATTGCCTAGCACTTTTGGGGGAAATACACTACAATTTAAGTATATACAACACACCCTACACTCCCAGAGAAATCATGTTTGACGCAAAGGAAACTAATGAATGGAGCAACCCACTACCAAAATTTTCTGACACCAAAACTTCACACGAGGAAAAGATAAGGGATGTACTCATCGCAAGTACTGAACAAGCTAACATTAGAAATAAGAACTATGAAGCTAATCTTAAAAGAAGGCAAAACTTTACACTTGGCATGCAAGTTTTACTTAAGACCCACTATAAATCGTCATCACCTCTAAAACGTAATGTTAAGTGGCGTCCATTATATGAAGGTCCTTAAACAATCATTGATATACCACACACTGGAGCATATCTTCTACAAAACCGCAATAATAAGAGAATTTTAGGTTAGTACCCTCACAAAGATTTGAAAACCTTAAGCCTTAGCAGAGTATGCTGATACAACAACAAGGTAAGTCACATCTGGTGCATCAAGCTGGAAGAAGAAGAAGACATAAGCTATAATCTTAAGTACCTACATTTTACAGCACCAGCAACGACAGCAGCGTCAAGAAGATAAGACACAGGAAGAACTAACAATTTTCATACAATGCACAGCTACAGATTATATTTATTAATACCCTGCAGACAAGCTGACAGACTAAATGACCGGAGACAATTTCTGCCCTGAACCTGATATATTAATTGGCATGATAAACACTTGATTTGCTATTCACGCTCACACCATAATCCACATGAACAAACATGCACAAAAAACATTGAACAAGGAATGACAAATGAGATTAATTGAGCAAGGCTATATACTTTATTTTATTTGTAAATGGTACTTTGTGCATGTGCTAATTTGTAAATGATTGTGGGTGTGACGTGTTGTGTCTTATTGTAATCATGACTTTTCAGGACAGATCATCTCCAAAATGTTTTCTAATCTACTATGAAAGTTTGTGTTGCAGGAAACATTTAATGAGGAAGAACACTTATTGTCTAGTACTGATGTAAAGGAAAATATACTTAAAAGCAAAACTTTATTAAAAAAAAAACACTGAACCTATAAGATAATTTTTTCTGTGTCTGACCCATATGTATTTGTAAATATCTAGTTTAATGCAACTGCAAAATGTAAAATGTGTATATGTATTACCAAACAATGTAATGTCAATGTATAGGTACATGTTTCACAGAAAAGTTTTTATATCTACGTAGATATGTAATAGAACACTTTACTCAATGTGAAGTATAAATTGTTATGTTTTGTGCTCTCTGTTGTGAACGAACATATTGTTTTGCAATTAACAATGTATGAACAAGTTGTGTGCAAATTGTTAAAAAACGGTTCACTGCGCTCGTGATGGGACACTATAGGTGACGTGAGTCGCAAAACCACGGCACACTTTTCGACGAAACGACGACACAATATCCAGGAGACGATATACGCCTTTCGGAAGACGAAATATGGAGGTTACTGACTAGATGTAACACGGACTGGTCAGTATGGAATCACTGACACCATGTATTCCTACCAAGACGAAACCACATTTTAACTACGTCTTCCAAAGCACACTTCATTGCGGGATTGTTGATCTCCAACTTATTTCTTCAAGAACTTTCGTCTCAACGTAAACTAAACGTGTGACATGTGATGTTTATTTTAAAGTGCAAAGACTTTAGCACAGTGTAAACCATTTCTAACAAGCGACATTCTACAGAGAATACGTTCACATATCTTTGAATATGCACAAAAAACGTTAATTATTTTTATTCATTGAGTGAACATGTGAAATAACAATTTGAAGTGAAAGAGAACATTTGACTATACACCCAACAATTTTTTACAAAGTAACAGCACAAATGAATACGAACTGTGAAATGAATGTTAAGGTCTATCTTGTACAATAGCGAGACACTTGTAGCAACAAGCATCAGTAGTATCAGTCTGGCTTTAGCTGTCGCCGCGGTCGCACGCTCCTCAAGTTTGCTCCGTGAACGTTCAGTGTTTACGCCAGTGTTTTCGTGTTTCGTGATTGTTTATTGGCGTTTTTCACGTGAATAAATAGAGGTCTTGGTCTTCGTTCGTGTCGTCTTTCTACGCAGTTGTCCGAAATTTCTTCGCTGCAAAACACCATGGCAAACTCCGTGAGAAAAAACACCGTGATTTTCACTTTCGACAAGTACACCCGTCGAGAACAGCCCTCTGCACTTGAAATACACGACTGGATTACCGACGTAATTGGCCTTCATTCTGAATCTGTTCATACCATGCAGCTAGACTCCTATGAATACTGCATTTTTGTATGTTAACGGTCCCGTAAGTGTAGACTGCTTTCAGGAAAGATTTGGTTATGAAACGGAATTTATACACCGTGATGGTACAAAAAGTACTGTAAAACTCAGGAATTATGAGTCTGCAATTAGAAATGCTAGGTTTGTGAATATTCCTATAGAAGTAGACAACTCGAAAATTAAAGATGTCCTTTCAAAGTATGGGGTTGTGAGGCAAATAGTCAACGAAAGGTGGGCTTCGCATTTCAAGCTGCAGTGCTTTAATGGCATTCGCTCCGTGGAGATGAAAGTGAAGGCAAACATTCTCTCCCACATCTTTGTTGACGGGTACAAGGCGCATGTTATTTACTCAGGGCAAACCCCTACATGTCATGTAAGTAACGAGTCTGGTCACCTCCGTCAGCCGGCCGGTGTGGCCGTGCGGTTCTAGGCGCTTCAGCCTGGAACCGCGTGACCGCTACGGTCGCAGGTTCGAATCCGGCCTCGGGCATGGATGTGTGTGGTGTCCTTAGGTTAGTTACGTTTAACTAGTTCTAAGTTCTAGGGGACTAATGACCTCAGAATTTCAGTCCCATAGCGCTCAGAGCTAGAGCCACCTCCGTCAGGACTGCCCTCGCCGTATTTTTGTGCTAAGAAATAACCTTACGCAACGCCGGAAATTAACACTCAACGATTTGTTGCCAGCCAGTAATACAACTGAGCCGGCGGCTGCCGTGGATCCTGTTACTACCTCTTAAAGACTGAAATTCATTAACATTGAGTGCAACATTTGCAAACCTGCTTTAACTGCTGAAATTCCGTCCCGTGACAGCGAGATTCCCACCAAAAAGCGTCCTCTAGAGGACACTGAAAAAATGTTGATGAGGACTCTCTCCCTGTGAAACACCCGTTGCCAGGAAGCAGAAGCCAAGTCCTGAAGATTTGTTGGAAGTGAAAAAGAAGAAGAAATGCAGGTCTATGTGGCTCCCACTTACGCATAAGGAATTATGCAGCCACGAAAAAGACAGTGACGCAGCGGGTTGTTACCTTTAACAGAAATGTGACCCTGAGCCTTAGGTCACAGCGGCAATAACCGCATCAAGTGCGCAGCCCATACAGTGTGAACAGTACGAGGAAGTACCAAGTAAACAACGTGCCGACACCGAATCGCAACACCGCGCCGAAAGAGGAAATAAACAAGCATCACCGCCTCGCCAGGAAGACAACACAACAGACAACACGCCGGAGCCAAATATCGACGACTGGCAAGTCACCGCCGTTGCGCCAGACGGCCACCGTCGGAGGCTGCGACCGAAGCCAGGTTTTGCTGCCACGCGTCATCGTGCAAAAGCCACACCAGAGAAGAAAGACACCAAGAAAAAGAATGATAAATATGAAGTCATCAGGGCCAACACTGACGAGGAGAAAGAGAATGACCACAGTGACTTATAGCAATGCATTGTCAGAATTTCAGGATAATTTTCTTTTCAAGCACCTTGTTTAAAAGCAGTAAAAAATTTTTCTACGAAGTTAGTACTTGTAATGGGCACACAGCTTGTAAAGATCGTGACTTGTAACGAAGCACGTTGCTGCTATGATCATACCGATCCTCATCCCAAATAGCTTCTTCTGGCATGTCTGTGATGAAGCTTATAGCATTACTACTATTAACATTAATAAAATACAGTCACCGTCGAAATTGGCAGCACTAAAAGAATTCTTGTACCAGTGTGGGACAGATCGCGTTGCTACAAGAAGTTGCGATAACGGAATTTCGGATCCCAGGCTTTTTTGAAATTTTTGGTGTTTCTACGGAAGCCAATAGCGGTACAGCCATTCTTATAAGGGACGGCATTCCAGAGACTGAAATCGAACGACTAGAATCAGGAAGAGCCGTACGCATAAAAATTTTCGATGTGACCGTGCTTAACCTTTACGCCCCTTCAGAAAATTCCCATGAATTGGATCGTGCGAAGTTTTTTCAAGATGAACTAATTTATTTATAGAGGAAAAATCCGTGTTCTCTTATACTAGGTGGGGATTTTAACTGTGTTTTAAACCAGAAAAATGAACAACCCAGTTTCAACTACTCGCCACAGTTAAAAAAGTTAGTAAGTTATCTACATCTTAAGGATGTGTGGGAACTTCAGTACCCGACGTCAGTCGAGTTCACGTATATAACCAGCCACTCCCGCAGCAGACTAGATAGAATTTATGTGTCACCAAATTTGCAACATTTTTTATTAAACGTTGAAACTGTTCCCGTGTATTTTAGCGAACACAGTACACTTTGAGGCACAGTCGATTCAGAGGCCAATGGAATTTGAATATCTCTGTTTTAACTGACGAGGAACTGGAACAGGCAATAAGAGTAGCGTGGACTATGTGCCTCCGCACAGCAGACAAGCACCCAACAGTCATTGACTGGTGGACTAGGAGGGCTAAGCCGAAGCTGCGGAAAGTTGTCATTTAGTATAGTGTAGCGAGGCACAAGGAGTTGAGGAATACAATGGAGTTTTATTATAATGTATTAAGAGACTTATATCAACAGGCACATGATGACGTAATTCGTCTGAATGATATAAAAAAATAAAAGCCAAGTTATTAAGAATTAAACAGCAACAGATGGAGGTACTAAAAATTAAATCGAAAGCCACATCAGTAGTAGCAGATAAAACAGCTTCTCTGTATCACTTGGTGCGACATGCTAAAAACAAACGTCAAACTTTTATTGATGAAGTTCAGACGCATACTGGTACTAGGCTCACATGCCAGAAAGAAATACTGGACGGAGTCCACAGGTACTATGACAACTTATATGCCCCTACCACAGTGGACGATGCAGCTCTCGATGACTTTCTCACTATTTTAGTTCCACAGTTGTCGGTAACAGAAAACGCTGACATCCTGCCACCTATTACTAAAGATGGAGTGCATGAAGCAGTGCGTAACTCACGTTTCAAAAAATCTCCGGGACTTGATGGCCTCCCTGTGGAGTTTTATGCCCGCTACTGGTCCATAATTAGGGACAAGATCATTTCCATGGCGAATGACGTCCTAAATAGAAAAGTGGTCCCTGCAGAGTTTAAGGAAAGTAAAATAGTACTGATTCCTAAGAGTAAAGGCAAAACTAACTTAAACAATTTTCGGCCTCTTTCGCTACGAAATTCTAATTACAAAATAATTTCGCATTGCCCTTTTTCAACAAAATATTGAGTCATCATCAATCTCGTTCTCCAGCCAGAACGATATTCGAAAGGCTATCTGCATACAGAGACGTCATTGCAATTACCACAGTGACGAGTGTGAAATGTGCTTTAATCTTCATAAATTTCAACAAAGCTTTTTACCGCGTTAGTCATAGATACCTCTTTGCGACACTGTCAAGAATGGCTTTCCACCCTCAGAGCGTCAACATGCTAAGAAATACAGGGTGTTACAAAAAGGTACGGCAAAGGTTCGGGAAACATTCCTCACACACAAACAAAGAAAAGATGTTATGTGGTCATGTGCCCGGAAACGCTTAATTTCCATGTTAGAGCTCATTTTAGTTTCGTCAGTATGTACTGCACTTCCTCGATTCACCGCCAGTTGGCCCAATTGAAGGAAGGTAATGTAGACCTTGGTGCTTGTGCTGACATGCGACTCATTGCTCTACAGTACTAGCATCAAGCACATCAGTACGTAGCATCAAATCACATTAATCATGGAATGGAAACACACAGCAACAGTACGTACCTGCTTGACTTCAAACACTTTGTTACAGGAAATGCTGAAAAACTCCTCGTTGGCGGGGATACATGCATCCACCCTCCGTCGCGTGGAATCCCTGATGCGCTGATGCAGCCCTGGAGAATGGCGTATTGTTTCACAGCCGTCCGCAATACGAGCACGAAGAGTGTCTCATTTATGGGGGCATTTAAAAGCTCTTGTCTACGCAACCCCGGGACCAAATGTAGAGACTCTTCGTGCTCGTATTGTGGACGGCTGTAGAGCAATGAGTCGCATGTCAGCAGAAGCACCAAGGTCCACATTACCTTCCTTCCATTGGGCCAACTGGCTGTGAATCGAGGAAGTGCAGTACATACTGACGAAACTAAAATGAGCTCTAACATGGAAATTAAGCGTTTCCGGGGACATGTCCACATAACATCTTTTCTTTATTTGTGTGTGAGGAATGTTTCCTGAAAGTTTTGCTGTACATTTTTGTAACACCCTGTATTACAACAGGTATAAATGCGAAAATAGCAATCAATGGCCAAACATCAAAACACATACAGATAAGGCGAGGGGTTCCACAGGGCAGTCCCTTATCTATGTTTTTGTTTTCCGCATCATTAGAGCCCTTTCTGAGCACTGTCCACGCAATATTAACAGGCATAACATTGAATGGCGAGAAAACTGTCATACGAGCTTATGCTGATGACGTGGGTGTTGTAATAAGGAATAAGGAGGAGACAGTTACACTGGAAAGAGAAATCCAAAAGTATTGTCTAGCGTTGGGAGCGACAACAAATGAAAACAAAAGTAAGGTATTGAATCTGCGGGGCCTAAATCACCTCCGACTGGCATGACCAAAAAAAGGCAACAAACATAAAACTTTGAGAATAACCTTAATGGCATGTCCGATGAGGATGGCTGCTTTTAACTGGACGAAAACTAGGAGGAAAGTTCATGGTGCCGTAATGGAGTACATCCATCGAACTATGAACCAGGTGCAAAGAGTGAGATTCATCAACTACTGCATTTTGTCTAAAGCGTTTTCCACTGCACAGGTATTTCCAATCTCCAAACTACTAGCGAAAGGGATCATGTCCAATGTTACCAATTATTTATGGTGAGGAGACATATTCAGGGTTGGTGCGACTACCGTTATACTGGATGTCAGAAACGGTGACCTCGGTTTTGTGGATATTCGAAATAAAGCATCTGCTCTGTTCCTAAAATGGACTTTCCATATACTCAGAGAATTTCCACAATGTGTAAAAGCAAAGCTCTTTGAGGCTGTGACACCCCATAGACTGCAAGCACCGATTAATGGGCGAAGCATTAATGCCCATCTTTAGTTAAAAAAATGGTTCAAATGGCTCTGAGCACTATGGGACTTAACATCTGTGGTCATCAGTCCCCTAAAACATAGAACTACTTAAACCTAACTGACCTAAGGACATCACACGCATCCATGCGCGAGGCAGGATTCGAACCTGCGACCGTAGCAGTCACGCGGTTCCGAACTGAGCGCCTAGAAGCGCTAGACCACCGCGGCCGGCTAGACGATATTTAATTTACTGAACTTAGATTATATGTATCGATTTCTTAAAACAAGAGAACGCAAAACAAAGGAATTAACACCGCTCTCTTTTCGCAGCCAGTAGGCATCAACTCACTCTTATGTCATTCGTTGCCCTAGAAGGACGTAATATTTTGTGTAGCTCCATATTCATACTTATTTGAAGAACAGAGGATCAGAATTAATAAGTCGCTCTCATTTGTGAATTATCAGCAATTATTTAACTAGAATTTTACGTAAGTGTCATTAATATCGTAATGTATATGTTAAAACGAATACATGTTTTATTTAATCGTATATTTTTCTCTTTTTTAGTAGTTTTAGCCACCCCATTGTCATGATTGAAGCTGAGGTCAGATATCAGACTTTGTCTAAGAAAATATATAATGAGCCCTGGCTACGTTGAGTACATCTTCGGACGTGCGAAGCTCGATAAATTTGCGGCGTAAATTACATTTAGTTTATTGTGTGACCTCAAAGAACAATGCTACGTAAGACTATATGAAACATTAAGCAACTCAATTCCAGTCTTAAACGCGAAACAAACTTTAATCTCTCAATTACTTATCCAAACAACAAAAATTATTATTGTTAAAAATTATTATTATTATTTTATTTTTCATTTTATTTGTTAAAGAGTACGGTATTAGAATCAGATGCACCACTGCAGGTTAACTGTAACCCTCGGACCTTCACATTGACAATAAAACAGAGAGACTGCGTCGGGATTGAAAACAAGAGGCACAATGCCGACATCTGTCCATTGAGAGTAACGCTTCAAACAGTCTGTGCTTAAAACCTGTTCTGGGACTCCAGTAGTAGATACCGATGCACCATTGCAGGTTAATGTAACACTCGAACTTTCACATTGAAGATAAACCACAGAAATTGCATCGGGATAGAACACAAAAGGCACAATACCGACTTTTGTCCAGGGGGAGTAACGCCTCAAACAGTCTGTGCTTTGAACCCTTCCTGGGAGTCCAGTACTAGATTACAATCCACCACAGCAGGTTTACTGTAACCCTTGGCCCTTCACATTGCCGATGGAACACAGATATTGCATCGGGATTGAATACAAAACACGCAATACCGACTTTTGTCCAGGAATTGTAACGCTTCATACAGTCTGTGTTTCGAACCTTTTCTGGGAGACCAGTATTAGATTCCAATCTCCCGCGGCAGGTTTTCTTTACTCCTTGAACCTACACATTGACGATAAAACACAGAATTTACATAGGTATTGAATACAAAGGGCACGTTGCCGACATCTGTTCAGGGAGAATAAAGTCTCAAACAGTCTGTGCTTTGTTTCTTCCCTGGGAGTGCAGTAATAGATTCCGATGAACCACCGCCGGTTTCCTGTATCCCTTCTACCTTCACATTGACGATGAAACACAGAAATTGCATCGGGATCGAATACAAAAGGCACAGTGCCGACTTCTGTCCAGGGGGATTAACGCATTAGTCTGTGCTTTGAACTTTTCTGGGAGACCAGTATTAGATTCCGATGCACCACTGTGGGCTTACTGTTACCCTTGGACCATTACATTGACGATGAAATACAGAAGTTGATTCAGGATTGAAAACAAAAGACACAATGCCGACTTCTATGCAGGGGGTGTAACGTTTCAGACGGTCTGTGTCGGAAACGTTCCTGTGAGACCAGTATTAGATTCCGGTGCACCACTGTAGGTTTTCTGTAACCTTTGTGTAGACTTATCAGTCCGTCGCTGACACAGAAGACTGCAAACCTCCCTTCCTTCCCGTCTGGGCATCCTGTGCAGTGACTAGAGTACATGTAAAGCTTGCTGGGACAGGGTAAATGCCAGCTACAATGAAGTCGGGAATTCCATCGTATTATTGCCATTTTAATTTTGTATTCCCCACAACTGACAAAGTCTACAAAAAAAAATGTGAATTTCTTGTCCATCCACACACTCCTGAGAATGGCTCATTAACAATTTCCAGTTTCGCGCCCCTATTACCGGCAGCTGCGCTGATAAATACTCGCCACCTCGCAAGGCTATCTTCTGGATCGAGAGTATTGGGTAAGTTGTTGGAAGTGGTTGGGCGTTGGTGAAAATCTCGCTTCTAAGCTCACAAAGATCTCTAACCGCAGAACTCTGCACGGAACACGCGTTGGTGCAATGCTGCGATACAGGCCGTATATCTTCCTACGAAACGATGGCCAAGACGCCGTCTCCAAGGCCGTACTGCTCGATGGCTGAAGGCGAAGTCCTTCCACAATTCTCTCGGCTCGCACGCGCACGAAAACGCGGCGGAAAAATACTCAATTTCGGCCAATGTCGATCGCTCTATCATCCCCGAGATCCCTCCACTGAGATCTACCCGATGATTGAGTAGGTCATAACGCCCCTTGGCAAACGAAACTCCCGTCCTCGCAACGTATTGCCCAGCACAGATGGCTCCGGATGCCGGGCTACCCCTAAAACCGCCGTATTGTCCCGCGTTTCCGGTGACCGCTAACTACCGCCCACGGCGGCCCGGCGAGCTACGGCCATCTGCAGACTTTACGTTCCGCAACTCTCAACTTCCGACGCTTTTCGCCAACACTTTAAGATAGTGGCTCAATCCTGCAGACATGCAGGGAGTACCGCTCGAGAGTGCCTCATATTTAACAAAATTCTATAGAGTCATGATCTGATGCCCCTGCCAGTCCCTTTATTATTAATACTAATGTCGGTAAGCTAATGTGTAAGTGCCCATGTCCTGGCACCTTACACAGCCCCCACCTTTGTAAAAAAAAAAAAATTGTTAGTATCAGTGAACCAGTGGTTATGGTGAGCGAATGAAAAATATTTTCAGGTGTCCCGAGACTAGATGCTACCCATGTGCCATTCTCCTTATTCACACACTCATACAATCTTTGTGAGACATGAATTAATGGGAAATCTACGAAAAGCAGGACTGAATCCCATTAGTTTTACCGACACTGCTTGAAGGGAGCTTGTTCCCGTGCCGTCCCCACGAACATTCCCCTATCAAAATGTAATCTACATAGCACGTGACGCGCTCATTCAACGTCTCATTCATATCGTTCCCGGACCGCGAATGAATGCAGCTGAAGATACATTTAGCCCGAATGGTAAACATCGGAATCTAGTAACATCGGCCGAATGCTAGAAAGGCTGTATATTTGCGACACTCTGGCGCCAACTGTTTTTTACCAAAAACTATTTCGCAAATCGATCGAAGAAAAGATCGATACGCCGTCAAACTTCAGCAACAGCTCTTCTAGTGTCTCCGATCTATCCGTTTCTGGAATGATGATGGTGTTAATTTCACGGGAGTCTAGGACCATGCGGATTTTTCCATTCTTTTTCTCTACTACACGCAAGGGGCTGTTGTACGTGGACGCAGCCTCTTCTATTACTCCGTCTCTTAGCATTTCCTGAAGTTCGAGCGCCACCTGTTTCCGATATACCAGTGGAGTGGGATAGGGAGATACACGGAAGGGAACATGCGTCCTTAATCTAAACCTATATTGAAACCGTTTTATTTCTCCTGGTTTCGAAAGAAATACCTCCGCATTTCTTCTGAGTACTGTCTCTAATTCTATTCTCTCTGCAGCAGTTATGTCTTCCAGTAACGCCATTTTTCCTTGTATTGCATCATGGATTTCTGTCAGTGCTTCGTCTCTATCCTGACAGTTCGTTTGTAATTGGTCCTGTGCAGAATACGGTCGCACACCCTGACTCTGGTCTCCAGTAATCCTTAGATTCAGACAATCCACTGGTAGTTCACCTTTCGTCTTTTATTCTGCAAACCTAATGCACGTTTCGCCCTTTTCTCCTAATGGCAGTGTGCCTAGGCCCATATTGATTATCGCTTTGTGTTGGGTCCTAAAATCAATCCCAATGATCATTTAAACCGCGAGATGTGGTACGATGAAAAAATTTCCGTGTAGTACATACCCCTGACAACTAAACTCCAGTCTTGTCTCTCGCCTAATTTCAGTGGGTTTCCCTCTGACGGCACCTCGGATTTTATTCTTCTGGGCCTTTAGTGTCGGAGGTTTCAACATGTTGCATCTGTCAAATAGGGTTTCCGAGATCGCTCAAATTTCGCTCCCGCTATCTAGTACAGCCTCAGCTGTTACGTCACCTAGTTTAATCTTAACGACCGGGTGCAGATCTCGCGTAACATCTTCCTCCCTCTCTTCTAAGAGCGATTCCCTAATATCCTCATACATGAGCATGCAGCTGTGGCGGTTTCCGATACGTGGTGCGGGTTTTTGTGCCACCGTCCCCGCAACGTTGGCTAGTCATGGCTGTTCGTGCACCTCTTCTATCTGTGCACGCCCAGGATTTGGCCCCCTAATATCTATTGTCTGCGAATTTTTTTCTCGACTTTTGTGAGATGCAAAGTTCGGTTGTGGGTGTCCTTGCGACCACGGCTGGTTGTTACCCCACTTTTCTTTCTTCCATCTATTACCGATATTCGTTTTTGCTTCCTGTTGACCGTTATACATTTGCCAGCTCTTACTACTATGCCATTGGTTCATCCGTTTATGATCTGCTTGTGCAATGAAATTTTGTGACTACTTTCGTTTCTGTATCACTCTTACGGTTACGCGCCAGCTCCTCGTTCAACACCAATTCGACTTCTTTTAGTATATTTCTGAAGCCCTTCACATCGTCTCCGCATTTACCTATAAGATTTTGTTGGTGACGTGAGAGAAGCTTCATGCAGCAAATACGGATAATCTCGTTATTCGTATACGGGTTGTCTAGGAATTCATTCTTCTTGACCTTCTGGTCGAGGAATTTCACTGTGCTCTTAAAGCCTGCAGTTTCCATGTCCTTATCCATCATCATTTCGTGTTTTATTCTGGTCTGAGTACTTTGTGACCTGTATCGATTGAGAAATATTGGCGAAATTCTTCGAAAGACTCGCAAGACTTCCCACACTTAAGCATCGTTTCTGCCACTAACCCTTCTAAATGTGCACATACAAAGTTGATCTGTTTCCGCGTTCGCCAATGCGGTGGAAATGCTTCTGTGGTTTGGGAGATAAAAGTCCGTGGGTGCATAACATTATTGTCCTCTCGGTAGTGTTGGAATCTTCGTAGGCTTAAGTACTTTTCATGGCCGAACTGCTCCTCGTATCTTGGAGTACGTTCATTTCCATGACCCTGCTGTAGATTGTAATGTGTCGGCGGTGTACTGTCTCCTCCGTTCGTACTGATTTGTGTTTCCGTACTACCGGAATTTCCGCTCTGCGAGTTGCACCGTTGCAGAGGTAAACTGTTCTCATGGCTGCTTCGTACCGACCTCGGCTCTGCAACCATGAGAGCCACCGTACCTTTCCTCATCACGACCTGTCTAGCTGCTTGAGTGGGACTTGATTCGTAAGTGGGAGGTGGAGGACCTGATTGCTTCTGTCCCGCGCTACCTGCACTGCCACCGTTCAGAAACTCTGTGTCCCCAGTTAGCGGTGTTACATTTCCTGCACTCTCTTTTGATTGCACCGCGTCCCCAGTTATCTGCGTGCGAAGATATTCGCGTTCTTGCTGCACGACCTGCATGACCCTTTCGTCGATGGACTTTTCCATCTCCGCTACTCTCTCTTCAACTACTTCCTCGACATGAATCTGTAATGATTTTCCCGCAACTTTCGCTAGTTTGTCCAGGCGATGTTTCAGTTTAGTCAGTTACTTTGTTCCGACGGAGGTCGCCGTCTTAGTAAGCTCGCGAGCCTCTTGGGCAAACCGTTTCGTGCCGCGTGCGTCTCGTCTCGCCAGAACTGCGTCCCCCCCCTGCGGGTCCGGGGGTTAGAATAGACCCGAGGTATTGCTGCCTGTCTTAAGAGCCGACTAAAAGGAGTCCATCCCCCTCAAGGGGGTTGTTAGCACCTGCGTCCGGAGACGGACGGTTCCACGACCCATATCTGCGGTCATTTTGGTTTTTCACCTATTCTGGTTTCTTCCTTCCTTTGGATGGTTCCTTTCTTTGTTCTTCTCCATCTCGCTGTCTTACTTACTCTTTCCCTTGCCTTCTTCTCCTTGCTTTCTTCTCCTTGCCTTCTTCCCCTTGCCTTCTCTGGTCTCCGCCTCGGCGTTTGAGACAGTCCTTTCTCTACCTGTCTCCCTCTTCTTCCTTCCTCCCTGTGCGTGCCTGAAGGCCGACCCACGCGTTCGCACGCGTAGCCGGTGACGGGGTAACGCGTAATTCCCCGCCCTGGGTAGACAAGTAAAGCACGCATGTACCCCCTGGTAAAGGCCAGGCCCAGGAAGGGGTGATTGCCTGAGTGGGCATCTTCCGACCATGCCGATTGGTCCCTCCGTCCGTTCCTCGGGAGGTGTGACCTGAGGTGTAAACATTCACCTAAGGCGGGAGTGCCCTCTGAGAGGGTCCCCACAAGGAAGGAGCGCGCCATCGGAGATGCTGGCAATCATGGGGGATTCCTCCGCAATGGATTTCTCTCCTTCTTCTCTCTCGACTTCTGCCCAAAAACGGAAACTTGACCAGCCACCAGTGACAAAAGTACTACCGCCTGCCCCACAGTTCCTCGTAGTTTCTCGATCTGAGGACGAAAAGGATTTTTCCTGTGTCAACCCTTTCGTTATATAGAAGGGCGTAGATGCCATAGCCGGTTCTGTCAAGTCTTGTACCAGGTTGCGTAACGGTACCTTGTTACTAGAAACTGAGAGCGCCTTTCAGGCACAAAAACTGCTTCGGGCCACATTCCTGTACACGTTCCCTGTCCGGGTGGAGGCTCACCGCACTTTGAATTCGTCTCGTGGTGTGGTATATACTGGATCACTCGACGGATTGACTGACGAGGAGATTCAGTCTTTCCTCGCTGAGCAGGGCGTGACAGCTGTCCATAGGGTCATGAAAAATGTCAAAAATGACCTTGTACCGACCCGGACACTTTTTTTGACCTTTGATAGTGTTCAGCTGCCGTCGCGCATCAAAGCGGGCTACGAGGTTATTTCTGTTCGCCTCTATGTCCCGACACCTACGCGCTGCTATCAGTGTCAGCGTTTTAATCACACTCGCCAGGCTCGTTCAAATGCGGCTAAATGTGTCACTTGTGGCACGGATGCCCATGAGTGTGACTGTCCACCTCCGTCTCCTCGTTTTGTGAACTGTCAGGGTGACCATGCAGCGTCCTCCCGCGACTGTCCCATCTACAAGGAAAGACGCTGTATACAGGAAATTCGGGTCAAAGAGAAAGTGTCCACCTCGGCTGCTGGCAAGATATTTGCTAGTAGGAAACCCACACTGCCCCCAACGGGGAAATACGGTACCGTCCTCGCCTCTCCTCGAACTACCAGGGAGGTGGCGACGCAGACATGTGATCTGACCTTCAGTACTATGGTCGTCCGTTCGGCCAGTGCTAAGATCGCCCGGTCAACGTCTTCTCTTCCTCCCGTCACCCCTCAGACACGAGGACCTTCATCAGCTTCTGCCAAGAAGACCCAGAAGTCAGATGCACGGGCCTTCAAGAAGGAACTGTCCCGTGCAGACTTCCTACGTACCTCGAACTCCCAGCCATCGACTAGTACTTCCACCAAACGACCTTCCAAGAAGGCTCATAGGAAGCAAAGTTCTCCTTCTCCGCCACGGCGCTTTGCTTCTCCTGGGCCACCCAGCGGTTGCCGCCCCAGGCCGTCATCCGTTTCGCCTGGCCGCACCGCTGGTAGCCGAACATCTGGCCGTTCACCGGCGGAGGAAGCTCCCCCTCCCGGCCATCTTAACAAGATGGCCCATGAACCTATTGAACCAATGGACGACGACTGTCCGCCTACTGATAGCGGTGGCAGTGCTAGCTCGAAGCAAGGCGCTCAGCGGCCTTCGAGGTGACCCCTTCTTGCATCTTCTTTTTCTTTTTCTTATCACGATGGCACTTATTCACTGGAATATTCCCAGTATTCGCTCCAACCGAGAGGACTTGAAGTTCCTGCTCCGCTTGCACCGTCCGCTTGTCGTAGCCCTCCAGGAAACGAAGCTACGCCCATGAGATCAAATTGCCTTGGCACACTACACCTCTGTGCGTTTTGACCAACCCCCTGTGGCAGGTATTCCGGCTCATGGAGGAGTTATGTTGCCGGTCCGAGATGATATTCACTACGATCCCATCACATTGCGCACCGGCCTGCGGGCAGTTTCCGTCCGAATTACTCTCCCCACTTTTACATTTTCCATTTGTACCGTTTACACTCCATCGTCGTCTGCCGTTACCAGGGCAGACATGATGCAAATTATTGCTCAGCTACCTGCACCATTTTTGTTAACTGGAGACTTCAATGCCCACCATCCCTTTTGGGGCTCTCCAGCATCCTGCCCGAGGGGCTCCCTGTTAGCAGACCTTTTCAAGCAGCTCAGTCTTGTCTGCCTCAATACTGGCGCCCCTACTTTTCTTTCGGACACATCTCACACCTATTCTCATTTAGACCTCTCTATATGTACTACCCAACTTGCACGCCGGTTCGAGTGGTATGCACTTTCTGATACTTATTCGAGCGACCACTTCCCGTGTGTCATCCATCTCCTGCATCATACCCCCTCTCCGTACACAGCTAGTTGGAACATCTCCAAAGCAGACTGGGGGCTCTTCTCTTCCAGGGCGACCTTTCAGGATCAAACCTTCACAAGCTACGATAGTCAGGTCGCACACCTCAGGGAATTCATTCTCACTGCTGCTGAATATTCCATCCCTCACACTACTTCTTCTCCACGTCGCGTACCGGTCCACCGGTGGTCCGCAGCATGTATAGATGCTTTACGTGCTCGTCGACGTGCTTTACGCACCTTTAAACGCCACCCTACAGTGGCGAATTGTATCATTTATAAACGATTACGTGCGCAGTGTCCTCGTATTATCAAAGAAAGTAAGAAAGCGAGCTGGGCTGCTTTCACAAGCACCTTCAACAGTTTTACTCCTTCTTCTGTTGTCTGGGGTAGCCTGCGCCGCATATCTGGCACTAAGGTCCACTCACCAGTTTCTGGCTTGACGGTCGCGAATGACGTCCTTGTGGCCCCTGAGGATGTCTCCAATGCCTTCGGCCGCCTTTTCGCAGAGGTTTCGAGCTCCGCTCATTACCACCCTGCCTTCCTCCCCCGAAAACAGGCAAAGGAGGCTAGGCCACCTAACTTCCGCTCCTCGAATCATGAAAGTTACCTGTGTTGCATCGTTCTGCCTGCATTTGCTCATGCTCAAACGGACCCTCGTGAACTTCTGCGGCTACCAACTTTCTATTTTCCTCACTATGGCCTTCCATATTTCTCTCACGAGCCTGCGTTCGCTCTTCCGCCTTGGCCTGGCTGCGCGTCCTCATGAACTAACGATTATTAAACCCAAAATAACAATTAACTACACAAAATGCAGCACATAAAACACAAATCAAATCACAAAAGAATTCAAATACAACTTACAGCAAAAGACAAGAAGAAGAGAAAAACAAAATTTCAACGATTTTGCGAAAACTACACTTATGCACGATATAGGAAGCCCATCACATGTGCGATTTCTGTGTCACTGTCCCACCAATATTTCAACATAGTCGTAGGCTACTGTCTCGCCTCAATACATATACAAGAACATACAAACTACATAATGTATCTAATATCCTGAAAAACGAAAAAAAAATCACAACGATTCAGCAACAACACAAGAAATCATTTATCTTATATCGCACAATTGCTGCTTCAAACCTCCTACATTATTCAGTAGCGAGAGTTTACAACACCACAACTAATCGCTGAAATTAAGGCCACCTTTAACAAAAATTTAGAAAATATGACAACGTCACAAAAAATGCCTATTTATGAACAATCCTGGCTCTGATGCACCTTGTGTAAACTTAGCAGTCCGTCGCTGACATAGAAGACTGCAAACCTCCCTTCCTTCCCGTCTGGGCAAGCTGTGCAGTGACTAGAGTACATGTGAAGCTTACTGGGACAGGGAAAATGCTAGCTATAATGAAGTCGATAATTCGATCGAAATACTGGCATTTTAATTTGATATTCACCAAAACTGACAAAATTTACAAAAAAAATATGAATCTCTTTGTCCACAAACTCACTCCTGAGAATGGCTCATTAACAATTTCCAATAACGCGCCCCTATTAGCGGCAGCTGCGTTGATAAATACTCTGCACCTAGCAAGGATAACTTCTGGATCGAGAATATTGGGTAAGTTGTGAGATGTGGTTAGGCGGTGGTGAAAATCTCGCTTCTGAGCACACAAAGAGCTCTAACCGCAGAACTCTGCACGGAACACGCGTTGGTGCAATGCTGCGATACAGACCGTATATCTCCCTTCGAAGACGATGGCCAAGACGCCGTCTCCAAGTCCGTACCGCTCGATGGCTGAAGGCGAATTCCTTCCACAGTTCTCTCGTTTCCCATGTGTACGAAAACGCGGCGGATGAATACTCAATTTCGGCCAATGTCGATCGCTCTATCATCCCCGAGATCCCTCCACGGAGATCTACCCAATGATCGAGTAGGTCATAACGCCCCTTGGCAAACGAAACTCCCGTCCTCGCAACGTATTGCCCAGCACAGGTGACTCCGGATGCCGGGCTACCCCCAAAACCGCCGTACTGTCCCACGTTTCCGGTGACCGCTAACTGCCGCCCACAGCGGCCCGGCGAGCTACGGCCATCTGCAGACTTTACGTTTCACAACTCTCAACTTCCGACGCTTTTCGCCAACACTTTAAGATAGTGGCTCAATCCTGCAGACATGCAGGGAGTACCGCTCGAGAGTGCCTCATATTTAACAAAATTCTATAGAGTCATGATCTGATGCCCCTGCCAGTCCCTTTATTATTAATACTAATGTCGGTAAGCTAATGTGTAAGTGCCCATGCTCTAGCACTTTACACTTGTACCTTCACATTTACGATGAAACACAGAAATTGAATCGGAATTGAATAAAAAGCCACTATGACGACCTCTATCCAGGGAGAGAAAAGCCTCAAAAAGTGTGTGATTCCACCGATGTACCAGGGCAAGTGTACTGTAACCGTTTGACACTGAAATAAACGATGAATCACAGAAATTGCATTGGGATTGAATACAAAAGGCACAAAGCCGACTTCTGTCAAGGGGGAGTAAATCCGCAAGCTGTCTGTGCTTTGAATCTTTCCTGGGAGTGCAGTAGTAGATTCCGATGCACCACTGCAGGTTTACTGCAACCTTTGGACGTTCACAATATCGATCAAAGAAACGGCATCGGGATTGAATACATAAGGCACATTGCCCACTTCTGTGAAGGGCGAATAACGCTTCAGTCAGTGATTGAACCTTTCCTGCTAGACCAGTATTAGATATCGATACACCATTACAAGTTTCATCGTCAAAGTGAAGGTCCAAACGTTACAGTAAACACAGAAATTGCATTGGAATTGAATACAACAGCCAAAATGACGACTTCTGTATAGGGGGAGTAACGCTTTAAAGAGTCTATGATTTGAACCTTTCCACGTAGTCCAGTAGGAGATCGCGATGCACCACTGCAGTTTTACTGTAACCCTTCGACATTCACATTGACGATGAAAAACAGAAGCCGGCTGGAGTGGCCGTGCGGTTCTAGGCGCTACAGTATGGAGCCGAGCAACCGCTACGGTCGCAGGTTCGAATCCTGCCTCAAGCATGGATGTGTGTGATGTCTTGAGGTTAGTTAGGTTTAAGTAGTTCTAAGTTCTAGGGGACTGATGACCTAAGATGTTAAGTCCCATAGTGCTCAGAGCCATTTGAACCATTTTCTTGAAAAACAGAAATTCCATCGGCGTTAAAAACAAAAGGCACAAAGCCGATTTCTGCTTAGGGCGAGTAACTCCTCGAACAGTCTGTGCTTTGGAACTTCCTGGGAGGCCAGTGACCGATTCCGATGCACCACTAGAGGAGTTCCGGAATCCTTGGACCTTCACATTGCCGATGAGACACAGAAATTTCATCGGGATTGAATACAAAAGGCACAAAGCGGACTTCTGTCCAGGGGGAGTAACACCTCAGAGAGTCGGTGCTATGAAAATTTCCTGGAATGCCAGTGTTCGATTCCGGTGCACCTCTACAGATTTTCTGCAACCCTTCGATCTTCACATTGACGAAGAAACACAGAAATTGCATCGGGAGTGAATACAAAAGCCACAATGCCGACTCCTGTCCAGAGCGACAAACACCTCAAAGAGTCGGTGCTTGAAACCTTTCCTGGGAGGCCAGTGTTCGATTCCGATGCACAACTACACGTTTTCCTCAACCCTAGAACCTTCACATTGACGATGAAACACAGAAAATGCATCGGGATTGAATACAAAAGGCACAACGCCGACTTCTGTCCTGGTGGAGTAACGCCTCAAAGACACGGCGTATGAAAATTTCCTGGGATGCCAGTGTTCGATTCCGATGCACCACTACAGGTTTTATGCAACACTTGGAACTTTACATTGACTATGAAACACACAAATGGCATCGGGATCGAAAACAAAACCCACAATACCGACTTCTGTCCAGGGGGAGTAACACCTCCAAGAGTCAGTGCTATGAAAATGCCTGGGAGGCCAGTGTTTCGATTCCGATGCACCAGTATAGGTTTTCTGCAACCCTTAAACGTTCACATTGACGATGAAACAGAGAAATTACATTGCGATCGAATACAAAAATCACAATGCCGACTTCTGTCCGAGGGGTGTATCGCCTCAAAGAGTCGATGTTTAGAACCTTTCCTGGGATGCCAGTGATAGATTCCGTAACCACTAGAGGTTTTCAGCAACCCTTGGTATTTCACATTGACGATGAAACACAGAATTTGCATCGAGATTGAATACAAAAGGCACAGTGCCGTCTTCTGTCCAGGGGGAGTAACGCCTCAAAAAGTCATTGCTATGAAAATTTCCTGTGATGCCAGTGTTCGATTCCGATGCACCACATCAGGTTTTCGGCAACTCTTTGACTTTTACATAGAAGATGAAACACAGAAATTACATCGGGATTGAATTCAAAAGGCACAAGGCCGGCTTCTGTCCAGGGGGAGTGACGCCTCCAACAGTCGGTGCTTAGAACCTTTCCTGGGAGACCAGTGATCGATTCCGATGCACCACTATAGGTTTTCTGCAATCCTTGGACCTTCCCATTGACGATGAAACACAAAAATTGCATCTGAATTCTGTACAAAATGCACAATGCCGACTTAAGTACAAGAAGACTGACTTTTCTTAGTGTCTAGGTGTTGAGCTCTTCCTGTGAGACCAGTTTTAGACTCCGATGCTTCACATCTGGTTTACTGTGTCCCTTGGACCTTTACATTTACGATGAAACACAGAAATTGGATCTGAATTAAATACAAAAGGCATAATGCCGACTTAAGGACTACAAGACTGAGTCATCTTACCGTCTAAGTTTTGAGCCTTACCTGTGAGACCAGTTTACGATTCCATTGCTTCTCTTCAGGTTTACTGTATCCCTAGGACCTTCACATTGACGATGAAACACAAAAATTGCAGCGGAATTAATTATAAAAGGCCGACTTAAGTACAAGAAAACTGACTTTTCTTAGTGTATATGTTTGAGCCTTTCCTGTGTCACCAGTTTTAGATTCCGATCCACAACTGCTGGTTTACAGTTCTTTTGGACCTTCACATTGACGATGACACACAGTATTTGCATCGGAATTTAATACAAAAGGCACAATGCCGACTTAAGTACAAGAAGACTGAGTCTTCTGACTGTCTATGTTGTGAGCCATCCCTGTGAGACCAGTTATAGATTCGGATGCTTCACTTCAGGTTTACTGTATCCCTTGGACCTTCACTTTGACGATGAAGCACAGTAATTGCATCGGAATTAAATACAAAAGGCACAATGCCGACTTAAGTACAAGATGATTGACTTTTCTTAGTGTCTACGTTTTGAGCATTTCCTGTGAGACCAGTTTTAGATTCCGATGCTTAACTTCAGGTTTACTGTATCCCTCGGATCTTAACTTTGACGAAGAAACACAGAAATTGCATCTGAATCAAATACAAAAGGCACAATGTCGACTTAAGTACGAGAAGACAGAGTCTTCTTACTGTCTATGTTGTGAGCATTTCCTGTGAGACCAGTTGTAGATTTCGATGCTTCACTTCAGGTTAACTGTATCCTTTGGAAATTCGCTTTGACGATGAAACACAGAAATTGAATCGGAATTAAATAGAAATGGCAGAATGCCAACATAAGTACAAGAAGATTGAGTCCTCCTACTGTCTATATTTTGAGCCTTTCCTGTGTCACCAGTTTTAGTTTCCAAAGCTTTACTTCAGGTTTACTGTATTCCTTGGACCTTCACTTTGACGATGAAAAACAAAAATTGCATCGGAATTAGATACAAAAGGCACAATGCCGACTTAAGAACAAGAAGACTAAGTCATTTTACTGTCTATGTTTTGAGCCTTCCCTATGAGACCAGTTTTAGATTCCGATGCTTCACTTCAGATTTACTGTATCCTTTGGACCTTCCCTTTGACGATGAAACGCAGAAGGTTTACATGTAGTGGCATATTGCTCCTGCAGGACAGACCACAGTAATAATTAAAGAGTGGAAAGAAAGAAAGTAGGTCGAGCAGCTGGCAGCAGTAACTATGAGTCTCTTAAGGTAGCCAAATACCTCGTCACTCGGCGAAATTTATTTGAAAACTCGAGGAAATCGTCGTTGAAGTAACTCAGACGACGGTAACATGGACAGGTGGTGGCGTATCGCATCTGCAGGACACCACAGTACGAATTAAAGACAGGACAGATTCAAAGAAGGGGGAGCAGCTGGCTGCAGTAAGTATGACGCTTATAAGGTAGCCAAATGCCTCGTCATCCTGCGAGGTACATTTGCTAACTCGAGAGACTCGTAGTGGCAGTAACAGAGACGACGTTAACGTGGACATATAGTGGCACATCGGTTCTGTAGGTCAGCCATAGCAAGATTGATAGAGAGAAAGGGCTTAGAAAAGTGGGAGCAGCAGGCAGGGGTACTATGACTCCCTTAAGGTAGCCAAATGCCTCGTCACCATGTAAAATTTTTTTTGAAAACTCGAGGATATTTTCGTTAAGGTAGCTCTGACAACGTTAAGGTTTACATGTAGTGGCATATTGCTCCTGCAGGACTGACCACAGTAATAATTAAAGAGTGGAAAGAAAGAAAGTAGGTCGAGCAGCTGGCAGCAGTAACTATGACTCTCTTGAGGTAGCCAAATGCCTCGTCACTCGGCGAAATTTATTTGAAAACTCGAGGAAATCGTCGTTGGAGTAACTCAGACAACGGTAACATGGACAGGTGGTGGCGTATCGCTTCTGCAGGACTGAAAACAGTACGAATTAAAGACAGGAAAGATTCAAAGAAGGGGGAGCAGCTGGCTGCAGTAACTATGACTCTCTTAAGGTAGCCAAATGCCTCGTCATCCGGCGACGTACATTTGCTAACTCGAGAGACTCGTAGTGGGAGTAACAGTGACGACGTTAACGTGGACATATAGTGGCACATCGGTTCCGTAGGACAGGCCATAGCAAGAATGATAGAGAGAATGGGCTTAGAAAAGTGGGAGCAGCAGGCAGGAGTACCATGACTCTCTTAAGGTAGCCAAATGCCTCGTCACCATGGGAAATTTTTTTTGAAAACTCGAGGATATCTTCGATAAGGTAGCTCAGACAGCGTTAAGGTTTACATGTAGTGGCATATTGCTCCTGCAGGACAGACCACAGTAATAATTAAAGAGTGGAAAGAAAGAAAGTAGGTCGAGCAGCTGGCAGCAGTAACTATGAGTCTCTTAAGGTAGCCAAATACCTCGTCACTCGGCGAAATTTATTTGAAAACTCGAGGAAATCGTCGTTGAAGTAACTCAGACGACGGTAACATGGACAGGTGGTGGCGTATCGCATCTGCAGGACACCACAGTACGAATTAAAGACAGGACAGATTCAAAGAAGGGGGAGCAGCTGGCTGCAGTAAGTATGACGCTTATAAGGTAGCCAAATGACTCGTCATCCGGCGAGGTACATTTGCTAACTCGAGAGACTCGTAGTGGCAGTAACAGAGACGACGTTAACGTGGACATATAGTGGCACATCGGTTCTGTAGGTCAGCCATAGCAAGATTGATAGAGAGAAAGGGCTTAGAAAAGTGGGAGCAGCAGGCAGGGGTACTATGACTCCCTTAAGGTAGCCAAATGCCTCGTCACCATGTAAAATTTTTTTTGAAAACTCGAGGATATTTTCGTTAAGGTAGCTCTGACAACGTTAAGGTTTACATGTAGTGGCATATTGCTCCTGCAGGACTGACCACAGTAATAATTAAAGAGTGGAAAGAAAGAAAGTAGGTCGAGCAGCTGGCAGCAGTAACTATGACTCTCTTAAGGTAGCCAAATGCCTCGTCACTCGGCGAAATTTATTTGAAAACTCGAGGAAATCGTCGTTGGAGTAACTCAGACAACGGTAACATGGACAGGTGGTGGCGTATCGCTTCTGCAGGACACCACAGAACGAATTAAAGAGAGGAAAGATTCAAAGAAGGGGGAGCAGCTGGCTGCAGTAACTATGACTCTCTTAAGGTAGCCAAATGCCTCGTCATCCGGCGGGGTACATTTGCTAACTCGAGAGACTCGTAGTGGGAGTAACAGTGACGACGTTAACGCGGACATATAGTGGCACATCGGTTCCGTAGGACAGGCCATAGCAAGAATGATAGAGAGAATGGGCTTAGAAAAGTGGGAGCAGCACTCAGGAGTACTATGACTCTCATCAGGTAGCCAAATGCCTCGTCACCATGTGAAATTTTTTTTGAAAACTCGAGGATATCTTCGATAAGGTAGCTCAGACAACGTGAAGGTTTACATGTAGTGGCATATTGCTCCTGCAGGACAGACCACAGTAATAATTAAAGAGTGGAAAGAAAGAATGTAGGTCGAGCAGCTGGCAGCAGTAACTATGACTCTCTTAAGGTAGCCAAATGCCTCGTCACTCGGCGAAATTTATTTGAAAACTCGAGGAAATCGTCGTTGGAGTAACTCAGACAACGGTAACATGGACAGGTGGTGGCGTATCGCTTCTGCAAAACACCACAGTACGAATTAAAGAGAGGAAAGATTCAAAGAAGGGGGAGGAGCTGGCTGCAGTAACTATGACTCTCTTAAGGTAGCCAAATGCCTCGTCATCCGGCGACGTACATTTGCTAACTCGAGAGACTCGTAGTGGGAGTAACAGTGACGACGTTAACTTGGACATATAGTGGCACATCGGTTCCGTAGGACAGGCCATAGCAAGAATGATAGAGAGAATGGGCTTAGAAAAGTGGGAGCAGCAGGCAGGAGTACCATGACTCTCTTAAGGTAGCCAAATGCCTCGTCACCATGGGAAATTTTTTATGAAAACTCGAGGATATCTTCGATAAGGTAGCTCAGACAGCGTTAAGGTTTACATGTAGTGGCATATTGCTCCTGCAGGACAGACCACAGTAATAATTAAAGAGTGGAAAGAAAGAAAGTAGGTCGAGCAGCTGGCAGCAGTAACTATGAGTCCCTTAAGGTAGCCAAATACCTCGTCACTCGGCGAAATTTATTTGAAAACTCGAGGAAATCGTCGTTGAAGTAACTCAGACGACGGTAACATGGGCAGGTGGTGGCGTATCGCATCTGCAGGACACCACAGTACGAATTAAAGACAGGACAGATTCAAAGAAGGGGGAGCAGCTGGCTGCAGTAAGTATGACGCTTATAAGGTAGCCAAATGACTCGTCATCCGGCGAGGTACATTTGCTAACACGTTCGCTGCCACTGTAATTGGCCTTACGTTGCCACGTAACCAATTATTTTCTTAATAGAATCTCAAACTGTATGGCTAAAAGTAATGTAAAATGTATTTATTTTATAAGTAAAAGATAAAATTTACTCTTGTGGATTTTTTTTTGGGGGGGGGGGGGGGGGGGTCGCACTAAGGCGTCAGTGGCATATCAGGCCACATTCTGTAGCGGGTGGCCATGGACGCGCTAGTGCGTCTCTTTTATTTTTCCTGAAAATTTTGACAGTTTAGAGTAATACATTTTTATTTTATATTCAAAAATAAAACGAAGCATGCTACTGACAAACGACATATTTATTGAACAAAAAAAAAAAAAATAGTGGAAACAGCATTCAAAAACAAACACAAGATGTTGAAGAAACTTCTGAAACACAATGTATGTCAAATCTCAGAAAAGATACAATCAAGAACTTTAACGATTACACTCAAACAAATAAAATAAATACAAAGTTCAAGAATAGTACCTACACATAACTGTCGGAAAATGAAAGAAGAACGAAAGTGCTATCTGCCTTTAGAGGTGGTGAATAACACAATTCAAACAATACCCTGCTTTATTTGGGCAATCTGGACAATCGTAAATCGTGTCTGTCCGTTGTCTCGGCTGGCGCATGATCTGCACTTTTTTCTCGGTGTTTTTGATTTTCCAGTTGATTCTCGTTTTACCACAACATGTTGGGGATTTCTGACTGGCCGTTCTTCCTGCTTTTGCGGCAATAGTGCTCTTACAATACTGTGTCTGAATTCTTGGAGGGGCATTTTTGTGCCAGAATAATTATTATGTACGGCATGTGCGTTTGTCCGCATCTTTTTCATAACACGGGATAAAAAAGTTTTTGTACCAGCGTATGGTTTTTCGTTTGGAGAGGTAATATGATAACATCTGATCGTGCCGATCAACTACCGACATAAATTTATTGTAGTTTACAATGGCCAAGGGCTTAGATTTCTTCTCCTTTATTTAGTTTTCAAACTCAACCATTTCATTTGTAAATGCGTTAGAAATGTAGCAAACCTCCCTCTTATCACGCCAGTTACCTATCCGCAAATCTGGCATGGGCTTCACCTTTTCGTAATTTTGCTTTCTGTATTTCCTTGGATGTATCCTTCCTATTCGAACTCAGAGTTCCGTGCAGTGAGTCTTCTTATCCAGGAGCAACTTAGCCAATGCGAAGCTATTATAGTAATTGTCCATGTACACGTGGTGACCAGCACTCAACTTTTCATCCAGTAAATGAAGAACAATTTCTTGCCCTTGGCCTCTTCCTCCTAAATCGTCCAGCATGCCAGTGTATACCGCGAATTTTAGTACCATTCCAGTGGGAGTTGTCAAAATATATAGCTTTATGCCATATTTGTGCTTTTTATTTTTGATGTATTGGCGGAAAAGTAATCTTCCACGCCAAAGGATCATTGATTCGTTCAGTGACAGTTCCCGTCCAGGGTAGTACACTTGGCACGTCCTTTCATTGAAAAAATTGATAACTAGTCGTATTTTATACAACCTGTCGGATAGTTTTGGTCCGCCCTGTATTGGATTTTCAGAAAAATGCAATGCACATATTATTAGAAGAAAACGATTTCGTGAAAGTCTATCGGCAATTCCTTTCACGTGAAGTACGTGGTCCTTTTTCCTATAGTCCAGCAACTTCCTCGTCTTTACATTTCCCATGTGCAGGAAAATTCCCAAGAACGCTAACAATTCGCCAACCGCCACATCTTTCAAACAATTTATTCGTGATTATTCTTTGGTTCCCACAGAAAGGAATAATTCAATTGCGTTTGTATTTGTTCCTTCTACAACTTTCAATAGAAATTCGTCTGTCAGCAAAAGACGAAAATAATGTAAGGGAGTGTTTCCTGTTGGTTGAATTAGCAGTCCCTCATTTTTTATAAACAAGCAATTTACCATTCCAACTGGCTCGCTTTCCCATGCAACACTTGTATCAGCTACGTTACCACTTGTTACCACTCCTTCCCTTCCCCTGTCGCTTGGGTTCACAGCCATTTACAGTCTCATCTAAAGCAAACTCGGCTCCGTCAGACTCCTCACTGGATTCCACGCGTCCTCCCCACTGGCCAATTCCGTTTCCGAATCGCTTGCTTCTAATATTCGTAATAATTCCGCATCCGTTAGTTTTTGTACGTTTGTTGTGTCCCTTATTTTACGTTTCCCAGGCTCTGAAGGGCCTGCCTTGTCACGATTGTTTTCCATTTTCAGTCCCACAACAGAGAAAAACTGCAGGGTAAAAAAGCGAACCGCACCCGTAAAAATTAAAAACAATACGTTCTTAGAGTGCCTGCGCAATAAACTTTACCGAATGGCTGTGTCCGACTAAACTGTGGTGCCTCGCAACAGCTGAGTCTCTCGACGCGCAGGCGCGTCCACGGCATGTGCACCAGTATCGGCCGGACGCGCTGGTGCGCCGATGGCAGCGAACGTGTCCCGGCGAAATTTATTTGAAAACTCGAGGAAATCGTCGTTGAAGTAACTCAGACGACGGTAACATGGGCAGGTGGTGGCGTATCGCATCTGCAGGACACCACAGTACGAATTAAAGACAGGACAGATTCAAAGAAGGGGGAGCAGCTGGCTGCAGTAAGTATGACGCTTATAAGGTAGCCAAATGACTCGTCATCCGGCGAGGTACATTTGCTAACTCGAGAGACTCGTAGTGGCAGTAACAGAGACGACGTTAACGTGGACATATAGTGGCACATCGGTTCTGTAGGTCAGCCATAGCAAGATTGATAGAGAGAAAGGGCTTAGAAATGTGGGAGCAGCAGGCAGGGGTACTATGACTCCCTTAAGGTAGCCAAATGCCTCGTCACCATGTAAAATTTTTTTTGAAAACTCGAGGATATTTTCGTTAAGGTAGCTCTGACAACGTTAAGGTTTACATATAGTGGCATATTGCTCCTGCAGGACTGACCACAGTAATAATTAAAGAGTGGAAAGAAAGAAAGTAGGTCGAGCAGCTGGCAGCAGTAACTATGACTCTCTTAAGGTAGCCAAATGCCTCGTCACTCGGCGAAATTTATTTGAAAACTCGAGGAAATCGTCGTTGGAGTAACTCAGACAACGGTAACATGGACAGGTGGTGGCGTATCGCTTCTGCAGGACACCACAGTACGAATTAAAGAGAGGAAAGATTCAAAGAAGGGGGAGCAGCTGGCTGCAGTAACTATGACTCTCTTAAGGTAGCCAAAGGCCTCGTCATCCGGCGGGGTACATTTGCTAACTCGAGAGACTCGTAGTGGGAGTAACAGTGACGACGTTAACGCGGACATATAGTGGCACATCGGTTCCGTAGGACAGGCCATAGCAAGCAAGAATGATAGAGAGAATGGGCTTAGAAAAGTGGGAGCAGCAGGCAGGAGTACTATGACTCTCATCAGGTAGCCAAATGCCTCGTCACCATGTGAAATTTTTTTTGAAAACTCGAGGATATCTTCGATAAGGTAGCTCAGACAACGTGAAGGTTTACATGTAGTGGCATATTGCTCCTGCAGGACTGACCACAGTAATAATTAAAGAGTGGAAAGAAAGAATGTAGGTCGAGCAGCTGGCAGCAGTAACTATGAGTCTCTTAAGGTAGCCAAATACCTCGTCACTCGGCGAAATTTATTTGAAAACTCGAGGAAATCGTTGTTGAAGTAACTCAGACAACGGTAACATGGACAGATGGTGGCGTATCGCTTCTGCAGGACTGACCACAGTACGAATTAAAGACAGGAAAGATTCAAAGAAGGGGGAGCAGCTGGCTGCAGTAACTATGACGCTCTTAAGGTAGCCAAGTGCCTCGTCATCCGGTGAGGTACATTTGCTAACTCGAGAGACTCGTAGTGGGAGTAACAGAGACGACGTTAACGTGGACATATAGTGGCACATCGGTTCTGTAGGACAGCCATAGCAAGAATGATAGAGAGAAAGGGCTTAGAAAAGTGGGAGCAGCAGGCAGGGGTCCTATGACTCCCTTAAGGTAGCCAAATGCCTCGTCACCATGTAAAATTTTTTTTGAAAACTCGAGGATATTTTCGTTAAGGTAGCTCAGACAACGTTAAGGTTTACATGTAGTGGCATATTGCTCCTGCAGGACTGACTACAGAAATAATTAAAGAGTGGAAAGAAAGAAAGTAGGTCGAGCAGCTGGCAGCAGTAACTATGAGTCTCTTAAGGTAGCCAAATACCTCGTCACTCGGCGAAATTTATTTGAAAACTCGAGGAAATCGTCGTTGAAGTAACTCAGACGACGGTAACATGGACAGGTGGTGGCGTATCGCATCTGCAGGACACCACAGTACGAATTAAAGAGAGGAAAGATTCAAAGAAGGGGGAGCAGCTGGCTGCAGTAACTATGACTCTCTTAAGGTAGCCAAATGCCTCGTCATCCGGCGGGGTACATTTGCTAACTCGAGAGACTCGTAGTGGGAGTAACAGTGACGACGTTAACGTGGACATATAGTGGCACATCGGTTCCGTAGGACAGGCCATAGCAAGAATGATAGAGAGAATGGGCTTAGAAAAGTGGGAGCAGCAGGCAGGAGTACCATGACTCTCTTAAGGTAGCCAAATGCCTCGTCACCATGTGAAATTTTTTTTGAAAACTCGAGGATATCTTCGATAAGGTAGCTCAGACAGCGTTAAGGTTTACATGTAGTGGCATATTGCTCCTGCAGGACTGACCACAGTAATAATTAAAGAGTGGAAAGAAAGAAAGTAGGTCGAGCAGCTGGCAGCAGTAACTATGAGTCTCTTAAGGTAGCCAAATACCTCGTCACTCGGCGAAATTTATTTGAAAACTCGAGGAAATCGTCGTTGAAGTAACTCAGACGACGGTAACATGGACAGGTGGTGGCGTATCGCATCTGCAGGACACCACAGTACGAATTAAAGAGAGGAAAGATTCAAAGAAGGGGGAGCAGCTGGCTGCAGTAACTATGACTCTCTTAAGGTAGTCAAATGCCTCGTCATCCGGCGAGCTACATTTGCTAACTCGAGAGACTCGTAGTGGGAGTAACAGAGACGACGTTAACGTGGACATATAGTGGCACATCGGTTCTGTAGGACAGCCATAGCAAGAATGATAGAGAGAAAGGGCTTAGAAAAGTAGGAGCAGCAGGCAGGGGTACTATGACTCCCTTAAGGTAGCCAAATGCCTCGTCACCATGTGAAATTTTTTTTGAAAACTCGAGGATATTTTCGTTAAGGTAGCTCAGACAACGTTAAGGTTTACATGTAGTGGCATATTGCTCCTGCAGGACCGACCACAGAAATAATTAAAGAGTGGAAAGAAAGAAAGTAGGTCGAGCAGCTGGCAGCAGTAACTATGACTCTCTTAAGGTAGCCAAATGCCTCGTCACTCGGCGAAATTTATTTGAAAACTCGAGGAAATCGTCGTTGAAGTAACTCAGACAACGGTAACATGGACAGGTGGTGGCGTATCGCTTCTGCAAAACACCACAGTACGAATTAAAGAGAGGAAAGATTCAAAGAAGGGGGAGCAGCTGGCTGCAGTTACTATGACTCTCTTAAGGTAGCCAAATGCCTCGTCATCCGGCGACGTACATTTGCTAACTCGAGAGACTCGTAGTGGGAGTAACAGTGACGACGTTAACGTGGACATATAGTGGCACATCGGTTCCGTAGGACAGGCCATAGCAAGAATGATAGAGAGAATGGGCTTAGAAAAGTGGGAGCAGCAGGCAGGAGTACCATGACTCTCTTAAGGTAGCCAAATGCCTCGTCACCATGGGAAATTTTTTTTGAAAACTCGAGGACATCTTCGATAAGGTAGCTCAGACAGCGTTAAGGTTTACATGTAGTGGCATATTGCTCCTGCAGGACTGACCACAGTAATAATTAAAGAGTGGAAAGAAAGAAAGTAGGTCGAGCAGCTGGCGGCAGTAACTATGACTCTCTTAAGCTGTTCGATCTTGGCTGCACCTGCCAGCAGATACGCCGGTCGGTTACTTCCACGCCCCCATCTCTCATGGGGGCTTGGGGGTGCCTGCAGCCCGCTGGCTGGGCCCTCTTCTTCGTAGGAGAAGATTGGCGAAGATGCAGGGACTGGGTGCGGCAGCGGACGATTCTTCCCAGGACTTAATCCAGCGAGAAATTCACCAACTGGACCACGCCCTGCAATGGCAGGGGGAAGTTATAAAGTCCAGTTACCAGTTGGGCCGGTGTTGGGCCGACCGCCTGCACTCGTCGGTCGACGGCGCTGCGCTACATGAGTCTGCCCGAACACCAGGGCAGCACTGCTGGGTCTCCAATACGCGGCAGTTCGTAACCGGCCGCGACTACATCTCATGCCTGCGAGTCCGGATTAATGCCTTACCTACTCGGGCACGGCTGCTACGTGGGAGGGAAGGTGACACCAGTTGCCGCGCTGGCTGCAATGCCACGGAGACTGCCAACCATGTCATTCAAAAGTGCTGGAGAAGCGACGGGGCTCGCATTGCTCGACACGATGCCTTGGCGTCCTATCTGGCGCGAGGCCTCCGCCGCAGAGGCTACAATGTTCTGCTAGAGCCTCACCTTCGTACATCTGAAGGCCTGAAAAAGCCAGACATCGTGGCGGTCCGTGACACTGCAGCATTTGTCATCGATGCGCAGGTGGTTGGCGACAACCGTGATCTTGGTAGGTGTCACCGTGAGAAAGTAGCCGTCTACGACAAGCAGGCTGTTTACGACAAGATACGCGAGCTGTTTCCAGTGGCTACGGAATTCACCGCCACGTCGGCGACCATCAACTGGCGTGGGGTTTGGTCTCCAGCCTCTGCTAAAGCATTGCAGGAGGTTGGTGTGACGAAGGGCCACCTTTCAACATTGAGCACCAGAGTACTTCTGGGCAGCATCATGGCGGCGCGGCGCTTCGAAACTATGACTGCCCCTCGCCGCCGCACGATGCCCCGCACTGGCGTTGGTTAGCGTGGTCTCAATCCTTCGGCTGCTGCCTGGCCCCTCAGGCATAATACCTTTCTTTGTTCATGTACTTGTGTTTATTATTAAGTGTGTTTTGTATTTATGTACCATCTGTAAACCCGCTTTGTGGGTATTCACTTAATTTGTGTTATTCACTGTACGTGAATAAAGACGGCTGTGATAGCCAAATGCCTCGTCACTCGGCGAGATTTATTTGAAAACTCAAGGAAATTGTCGTTGAATAAATCAGACAACGGTAACATGCACAGGTGGTGGCGTATCGCTCTGCAGGACTGACCACAGTACGATATAAAGGGAGGAAAGATTCAAAGAAGGGGGAGCAGCTGGCTGCAGTAACTATGACTCTCTTAAGGAAGCCAAATGCCTCGTCACCCGGCGAGGTACATTTGCTAACTCGAGAGACTCGTAGTGGGAGTAACAGTGACGACGTTAACGTGGACATATAGTGGCACATCGGTTCTGTAGGACAGCCATAGCAAGAATGATAGAGAGAATGGGCTTAGAAAAGTGGGAGCAGCAGGCAGGGGTACTATGACTCTCTTAAGGCAGCCAAATGCCTCGTCACCATGTGAAATTTTTTTTGAAAACTCGAGAATATCTTCGTTAAGGTAGCTCAGACAACGTTAAGATTTACATGTAGTGGCATATTGCTCCTGCAGGACTGACCACAGTAATAATTAATGAGTGGAAAGGATGAAAGTAGGTCGAGCAGCTGGCAGCAGTAACTATGACTCTCTTAAGGTAGCCAAATGCCTCGTCACTCGGCGAAATTTATTTGAAAACTCGAGGAAATCGTCGTCGAAGTAACTCAGACAACGGTAACATATACGGGTGGTGGCGTATCGCTTCTGCAGGACACCAAGGTACGAATTAAAGAGAGGAAAGATTCAAAGAAGGGGGAGCAGCTGGCTGCAGTAACTATGACTCTCTTAAGGTAGTCAAATGCCTCGTCATCCGGCGAGGTACATTTGCTAACTCGAGAGACTCGTAGTGGGAGTAACAGAGACGACGTTAACGTGGACATATAGTGGCACATCGGTTCTGTAGGACAGCCATAGCAAGAATGATAGAGAGAAAGGGCTTAGAAAAGTAGGAGCAGCAGGCAGGGGTACTATGACTCCCTTAAGGTAGCCAAATGCCTCGTCACCATGTGAAATTTTTTTTGAAAACTCGAGGATATTTTCGTTAAGGTAGCTCAGACAACGTTAAGGATTACATGTAGTGGCATGTTGCTCCTGCAGGACTGACCACAGTAATAATTAATGAGTGGAAAGAATGAAAGTAGGTCGAGCAGCTGGCAGCAGTAACTATGACTCTCTTAAGGTAGCCAAATGCCTCGTCACTCGGCAAAATTTATTTGAAAACTCGAGGAAATCGTCATCGAAGTAACTCAGACAACGGTGACATATACAGGTGGTGGCGTATCGCTTCTGCAGGACACCAAGGTACGAATTAAAGGGAGGAAAGATTCAAAGAAGGGGGAGCAGCTGGCTGCAGTAACTATGACTCTCTTAAGGTAGCCAAATGCCTCGTCACTCGGCGAAATTTATTTGAAAACTCAAGGAAATCGTCGTTGAATAAATCAGACAACGGTAACATGCACAGGTGGTGGCGTATCGCTCTGCAGGACTGACCACAGTACGATTTAAAGGGAGGAAAGATTCAAAGAAGGGGGAGCAGCTGGCTGCAGTAACTATGACTCTCTTAAGGTAGCCAAATGCCTCGTCACCCGGCGAGGTACATTTGCTAACTCGAGAGACTCGTAGTGGGAGTAACAATGACGACGTTAACGTGGACATATAGTGGCACATCGGTTCTGTAGGACAGCCATAGCAAGAATGATAGAGAGAAAGGGCTTAGAAAAGTAGGAGTAGCAGGCAGGGGTACTATGACTCCCTTAAGGTAGCCAAATGCCTCGTCACCATGTGAAATTATTTTTGAAAACTCGAGGATATTTTCGTTAAGGTAGCTCAGACAACGTTAAGGATTACATGTAGTGGCATATTGCTCCTGCAGGACTGACCACAGTAATAATTAATGAGTGGAAAGAATGAAAGTAGGTCGAGCAGCTGGCAGCAGTAACTATGACTCTCTTAAGGTAGCCAAATGCCTCGTCACTCGGCGAAATTTATTTGAAAACTCGAGGAAATCGTCATCGAAGTAACTCAGACAACGGTAACATATACAGGTGGTGGCGTATCGCTTCTGCAGGACACCAAGGTACGAATTAAAGAGAGGAAAGATTCAAAGAAGGGGGAGCAGCTCTCTGCAGTAACTATGACTCTCTTAAGGTAGCCAAACGCCTCGTCACTCAGCGAGATTTATTTGAAAACTCAAGGAAATCGTCGTTGAATAAATCAGACAACGGTAACATGCACAGGTGGTGGCGTATCGCTCTGCAGGACTGACCACAGTACGATTTAAAGGGAGGAAAGATTCAAAGAAGGGGGAGCAGCTGGCTGCAGTAACTATGACTCTCTTAAGGTAGCCAAATGCCTCGTCACCCGGCAAGGTACATTTGCTAACTCGAGAGACTCGTAGTGAGAGTAACAGTGACGACGTTAACGTGGACATATAGTGGCACATCGGTTCTGTAGGACAGCCATAGCAAGAATGATAGAGAGAATGGGCTTAGAAAAGTGGGAGCAGCAGGCAGGGGTACTATGACTCTCTTAAGGCAGCCAAATGCCTCGTCACCATGTGAAAATCTTTTTGAAAACTCGAGAATATCTTCGTTAAGGTAGCTCAGACAACGTTAAGGTTTACATGTAGTGGCATATTGCTCCTGCAGGACTGACCACAGTAATAATTAATGAGTGGAAAGAATGAAAGTAGGTCGAGCAGCTGGCAGCAGTAACTATGACTCTCTTAAGGTAGCCAAATGCCTCGTCACTCGGCGAAATTTATTTGAAAACTCGAGGAAATCGTCGTCGAAGTAACTCAGACAACGGTAACATATACGGGTGGTGGCGTATCGCTTCTGCAGGACACCACGGTACGAATTAAAGAGAGGAAAGATTCAAAGAAGGGGGAGCAGCTGGCTGCAGTAACTATGACTCTCTTAAGGTAGCCAAATGCCTCGTCATCCGGCGAGGTACATTTGCTAACTCGAGAGACTCGTAGTGGGAGTAACAGAGACGACGTTAACGTGGACATATAGTGGCACATCGGTTCTGTAGGACAGCCATAGCAAGAATGATAGAGAGAAAGGGCTTAGAAAAGTAGGAGCAGCAGGCAGGGGTACTATGACTCCCTTAAGGTAGCCAAATGCCTCGTCACCATGTGAAATTTTTTTTGAAAACTCGAGGATATTTTCGTTAAGGTAGCTCAGACAACGTTAAGGATTACATGTAGTGGCATATTGCTCCTGCAGGACTGACCACAGTAATAATTAATGAGTGGAAAGAATGAAAGTAGGTCGAGCAGCTGGCAGCAGTAACTATGACTCTCTTAAGGTAGCCAAATGCCTCGTCACTCGGCGAAATTTATTTGAAAACTCGAGGAAATCGTCGTCGAAGTAACTCAGACAACGGTAACATATACAGGTGGTGGCGTATCGCTTCTGCAGGACACCAAGGTACGAATTAAAGAGAGGAAAGATTCAAAGAAGGGGGAGCAGCTGGCTGCAGTAACTATGACTCTCTTAAGGTAGCCAAATGCTTCGTCACTCGGCGAGATTTATTTGAAAACTTGAGGAAATCGTCGTTGAAGTACCTCAGACAACGGTAACATGGACAGGTGGTGGCGTATCGCTTCTGCAGGACTGACCACAGTACGATTTTAAGGGAGGAAAGATTCAAGGAAGGGGGAGCAGCTGGCTGGAGTAACTATGACTCTCTTAAGGTAGCCAATTACCTCGTCACCCGGCGAGGTACATTAGCTAACTCGAGAGACTCGTAGTGGGAGTAACAGTGACGACGTTAACGTGGACATATAGTGGCACATCGGTTCTGTAGGACAGCCATAGCAAGAATGATAGAGAGAATGGGCTTAGAAAAGTGGGAGCAGCAGGCAGGGGTACTATGACTCTCTTAAGGCAGCCAAATGCCTCGTCACCATGTGAAATTTTTTTGAAAACTCGAGAATATCCTCGTTAAGGTAGCTCAGAAAACGTTAAGGTTTACATGTAATGGCATATTGCTCCTGCAGGACTGACCACAGTAATAATTAATGAGTGGAAAGAATGAAAGTAGGTCGAGCAGCTGGCAGCAGTAACTATGACTCTCTTAAGGTAGCCAAATGCTTCGTCACTCGGCGAAATTTATTTGAAAACTCGAGGAAATCGTCGTCGAAGTAACTCAGACAACGGTAACATATACAGGTGGTGGCGTATCGCTTCTGCAGGACACCAAGGTACGAATTAAAGAGAGGAAAGATTCAAAGAAGGGGGAGCAGCTGGCTGCAGTAACTATGACTCTCTTAAGGTACCCAAATGCCTCGTCACTCGGCGAGATTTATTTGAAATCTCGAGGAAATCGTCGTCGAAATAACTCAGACAACGGTAACATGGACAGGTGGTGGCGTATCGCTTCTGCAAAATACCACAGTACGAATTAAAGAGAGGAAAGATTCAAAGAAGGGGGAGCAGCTGGCTGCAGTAACTATGACTCTCTTAAGGTAGCTAAATGAGTCGTCATCTGGCGACGTACATTTGCTAACTCGAGAGACTCGTAGTGGGAGTAACAGTAACGACGTTAACCTGGACATATAGTGGCACATCGGTTCTGTAGGACAGCCATAGCAAGAATGATAGAGAGAAAGGTCTAAAAAAAGTGGGAGCAGCAGGCAGGGGTACTATGACTCTCTTAAGGCAGCCAAATGCCTCGTCACCATGTGAAATTTTTTTTGAAAACTCGAGAATATCTTCGTTAAGGTAGCTCAGACAACGTTAATTTTTACATGTAGTGGCATATTGCTCCTGCAGGACTGACCACAGTAAAAATTAATGAGTGGAAAGAAAGAAAGTAGGTCGAGCAGCCGGCGGCAGTAACTATGACTCTCTTAAAGTAGCCAAATGCCTCGTCACTCGGCGAGATTTATTTGAAAACTCAAGGAAATCGTCGTTGAATAAATCAGACAACGGTAACATGGACAGGTGGTGGCGTATCGCTTCTGCAGGACACCACAGTACGAATTAAAGAGAGGAAAGATTCAAAGAAGGGGGAACAGCTGGCTGCAGTAACTATGACTCTCTTAAGGTAGTCAAATGGCTCGTCATCCTGCGAGGTACATTTGCTAACTCGAGAGACTCGTAGTGGGAGTAACAGTGACGACGTTAACGTGGACATATAGTGGCACATCGGTTCTGTAGGACAGCCATAGCAAGAATGATAGAGAGAAAGGCCTTAGAAAAGTGGGAGCAGCAGGCAGGGGTACTATGACTCCCTTAAGGTAGCCGAATGCCTCGTCACCATGTGAATTTTTTTTTGGAAACTCGGGAATATCTCCGTTAAGGTAGCTCAGACAACGTTAAGGTTTACATGTAGTGGCATATTGCTCCTGCAGGACTGACCACAGTAATAATTAAAGAGTCGAAAGAAAGAAAGTAGGTCGAGCAGCTGGCAGCAGTAACTATGACTCTCTTAAAGTACCCAAATGCCTCGTCACTCGGTGAAATTTATTTGAAAACTCGAGGAAATCGTTGTTGAAGTAACTCAGACAACGGTAACATGGACAGGTGGTGGCGTATCGCTTCTGCAAAATACCACAGTACGAATTAAAGAGAGGAAAGATTCAAAGAAGGGGGAGCAGCTGGCTGCAGTAACTATGACTCTCTTAAGGTAGCTAAATGCCTCGTCATCTGGCGACGTACATTTGCTAACTCGAGAGACTCGTAGTGGGAGTAACAGTAACGACGTTAACCTGGACATATAGTGGCACATCGGTTCTGTAGGACAGCCATAGCAAGAATGATAGAGAGAAAGGTCTTAAAAAAGTGGGAGCAGCAGGCAGGGGTACTATGACTCTCTTAAGGCAGCCAAATGCCTCGTCACCATGTGAAATTTTTTTTGAAAACTCGAGAATATCTTCGTTAAGGTAGCTCAGACAACGTTGAGGTTTACATGTAGTGGCATATTGCTCCTGCAGGACTGACCACAGTAAAAATTAATGAGTGGAAAGAAAGAAAGTAGGTCGAGCAGCTGGCGGCAGTAACTATGACTCTCTTAAAGTAGCCAAATGCCTCGTCACTCGGCGAGATTTATTTGAAAACTCAAGGAAATCGTCGTTGAATAAATCAGACAACGGTAACATGCACAGGTGGTGGCGTATCGCTCTGCAGGACTGACCACAGTACGATTTAAAGGGAGGAAAGATTCAAAGAAGGGGGAGCAGCTGGCTGCAGTAACTATGACTCTCTTAAGGTAGCCAAATGCCTCGTCACCCGGCGAGGTATATTTGCTAACTCGAGAGACTCGTAGTGGGAGTAACAGTGACGACGTTAACGTGGACATATAGTGGCACATCGGTTCTGTAGGACAGCCATAGCAAGAATGATAGAGAGAATGGGCTTAGAAAAGTGGGAGCAGCAGGCAGGGGTACTATGACTCTCTTAAGGCAGCCAAATGCCTCGTCACCATGTGAATTTTTTTTTGAAAACTCGAGAATATCTTCGTTAAGGTAGCTCAGACTACGTTAAGGTTTACATGTAGTGGCATATTGCTCCTGCAGGACTGACCACAGTAATAATTAATGAGTGGAAAGAATGAAAGTAGGTCGAGCAGCTGGCAGCAGTAACTATGACTCTCTTAAGGTAGCCAAATGCCTCGTCTCTCGGCGAAATTTATTTGAAAACTCGAGGAAATCGTCGTCGAAGTAACTCAGACTACGGTAACATATACGGGTGGTGGCGTATCGCTTCTGCTGGACACCAAGGTACGAATTAAAGAGAGGAAAGATTCAAAGAAGGGGGAGCAGCTGGCTGCAGTAACTATGACTCGCTTAAGGTAGCCAAATGCCTCGTCATCCGGCGAGGTACACTTGCTAACTCGAGAGACTCGTAGTGGGAGTAACAGAGACGTCGTTAACGTGGACATATAGTGGCACATCGGTTCTGTAGGACAGCCATAGCAAGAATGATAGAGAGAAAGGGCTTAGAAAAGTAGGAGCAGCAGGCAGGGGTACTATGACTCCCTTAAGGTAGCCAAATGCCTCGTCACCATGTGAAATTTTTTTTGAAAACTCGAGGATATTTTCGTTAAGGTAGCTCAGACAACGTTTAGGTTTACATGTAGTGGCATATTGCTCCTGCAGGACTGACCACAGTAATAATTAATGGGTCGAAAGAAAGAAAGTAGGTCGAGCAGCTGGCAGCAGTAACTATGACTCTCTTAAGGTAGCCAAATGCCTCGTCACTCGGCGAAATTTATTTGATAACTCGAGGAAATCGTCGTTGAAGTAACTCAGACAACGGTAACATAGACAGGTGGTGGCGTATCGCTTCTGCAGGACACCAAGGTACGAATTAAAGAGAGGAAAGATTCAAAGAAGGGGGAGCAGCTGGCTGCAGTAACTATGACTCTCTTAGGGTAGCCAAATGCCTCGTCAATCGGCGAAATTTATTTGAAAACTCGAGGAAATCATCGTTGAAGTAACTCAGACATCGGTAACATGGACAGGTGGTGGCGTATCGCATCTGCAGGACTGACCACAGTACGAATTAAAGACAGGAAAGATTCAAAGAAGGGGGAGCAGCTGGCTGCAGTAACTATGACGCTTATAAGGTAGCCAAATGCCTCGTCATCCGGCGAGGTACATTTGCTAACTCGAGAGACTCGTAGTGGGAGTAACAGAGACGACGTTAACGTGGACATATAGTGGCACATCGGTTCTGTAGGACAGCCATAGCAAGAATGATAGAGAGAAAGAGCTTAGAAAAGTGGGAGCAGCAGGCAGGGAAACTATGACTCCCTTAAGGTAGCCAAATGCCTCGTCACCATGTGAAATTTTTTTTTGAAAACTCGAGGATATTTTCGTTAAGGTAGCTCAGACAACGTTAAGGTTTACATGTAGTGGCATATTGCTCCTGCAGGAGTGACCACAGTAATAATTAATGAGTGGAAAGGAAGAAAGTAGGTCGAGGAGCTGGCGGCAGTAACTATGACTCTCTCGACGTTGAACTGGAGGGGTGTATGGTCTCCAGCGTCGGCGAGGGATCTCGCCGCCTTAGGCTCCCGACCCCGAGAACTGGCGGTGCTGAGCACCAGAACACTACAGAGCTGCTGCAAAAGTTACAAAATTTTCGAGCGTATGACGGCTCCTAGCCCGAAGCAGCGTGTCGGCGTCGGCTAGGCTGCTGGTTATTTTCTTCGCCTTGACTCCTGGGGCCTATCCACAGGAGGAATAACCCGTCTTTGTTCTTTCTTCTATTTGTCTGTAATCTGTGTTGTTCTTGTTTTCCTTTCCGCACTTATATATGTACATATATGTTAGTTTTATACTTTTATTGTGGCTTCGCCCTTGTAAGTCCCCACCTCGGTGGCGGACATGGCGAGTAACACCTGTCACACATGTATATGTATATATTTGTGTTATTCAGTTACTGAATAAAGACGGCTGTTGAATAGCCAAATGCCTCGTCACTCGGCGAGATTTATTTGAAAACTCAAGGAAATCGTCGTTGAATAAATCAGACAACGGTAACATGCACAGGTGGTGGCGTATCGCTCTGCAGGACTGACCACAGTACGATTTAAAGGGAGGAAAGATTCAAAGGAGGGGGAGCAGCTGGCTGCAGTAACTATGACTCTCTTAAGGTAGCCAAATGCCTCGTCACCCGGCGAGGTACATTTGCTAACTCGCGAGACTCGTAGTGGGAGTAACAGTGACGACATTAACGTGGACATATAGTGGCACATCGGTTCTGTAGGACAGCCATAGCAAGAATGATAGAGAGAAAGAGCTTAGAAAAGTGGGAGCAGCAGGCAGTTAAACTATGAATCCCTTAAGGTAGCCAAATGCCTCGTCACCATGTGAAATTTTTTTTTGAAAACTCGAGGATATTTTCGTTAAGGTAGCTCAGACAACGTTAAGGTTTACATGTAGTGGCATATTGCTCCTGCAGGAGTGACCACAGTAATAATTAATGAGTGGAAAGGAAGAAAGTAGGTCGAGGAGCTGGCGGCAGTAACTATGACTCTCTTGCAGGAGGTTGGTGTGACGAAGGGCCACCTTTCAACATTGAGCACCAGAGTACTTCTGGGCAGCATCATGGCGGCACGGCGTTTCGAATCTATGACTGCCCCTCGCCGCCGCACGATGCCCCGCACTGGCGTTGGTTAGCGTGGTCTCAACCACGCTCTATAAGCTGCGCTCTTGTTGTTCAGTACGTGGCAGCACCATCTCTGTGATGTTGGCATTCCACCAAAGGCCAACACGGCTGGCTATTCATACTCTCTGCCTTAAGAGTTGGCGAGATTTCTTACACTTAGAATCCATTCATGGCCAGTTACTAAAATGTAAGAAATACGTTGTAGAGTGTGGTAAAGCACAAAAATCCGAAATTTTGTTTTGGCGGCCAAAGATATAAAAGCAAGAACATACGGTGCTGCCATCTTGCGAACTAATATGCCTAAATTTGAAATGACGCATTTCGTTCTTCGTAATTGAAGCTAAACTTGAAAACTCGAGGAAATCATCGTTGAAGTAACTCAGACAACGGTAACATGGACAGGTGGTGGCGTATCGCTTCTGCAGGACTGACCACAGTACGATTTTAAGGGAGGAAAGATTCAAGGAAGGGGGAGCAGAAGGCTGCAGTAAGTATGACTCTCTTAAGGTAGCCAAATGCCTCGTCATCCGGCGACGTACATTTGCTAACTCGAGAGACTGGTAGTGGGAGTAACAGTGACGACGTTAACGTGGACATATAGTGGCACATCGGTTCCGTAGGACAGGCCATAGCAAGAATGATAGAGAGAATGGGCTTAGAAAAGTGGGAGCAGCAGGCAGGGGTACTATGATTCTCTTAAGGTAGCCAAATGCCTCGTCACCATGTGAAATTGCTTTTGAAAACTCGAGAATATCTTAGTTAAGGTAGCTCAGACAACGTTTAGGTTTACATGTAGTGGCATATTGCTCCTGCAGGACTGACCACAGTAATAATTAAAGAGTGGAAAGAAAGAAAGCAGGTCGAGCAGCTGGCAACAGTAACTATGACTCTCTTAAGGTAGCCAAATGCCTCGTCACTCGGCGAAATTTATTTGAAAACTCGAGGAAATCGTCCTTGAAATAACTCAGACAACGGTAACATATACGGGTGGTGGCGTATCGCTTCTGCAGGACACCAAGGTACGAATTAAAGAGAGGAAAGATTCAAAGAAGGGGGAGCAGCCGGCTGCAGTAACTGTGACTCTCTTAAGGTAGCCAAATGCCTCGTCACTCGGCGAAATTTACTTGAAAACTCGAGGAAATCGTTGTTGAAGTAACTCAGACAACAGTAACATGGACAGGTGGTGGCGTATCGCATCTGCAGGACTGACCACAGTACGAATTAAAGACAGGAAAGATTCAAAGAAGGGGGAGCAGCTGGCTGCAGTAACTATGACGCTTATAAGGTAGCCAAATGCCTCGTCACCCGGCGAGGTACATCTGTTAACTCGAGAGACTCGTAGTGGGAGTAACAGTGACGACGCTAACCTGGACATATAGTGGCACATCGGTTCTGTAGGACAGCCATAGCAAGAATGATAGAGAGAAAGGGCTTAAAAAAGTGGGAGCAGCAGGCAGGGGTACTATGACTCTCTTAAGGCAGCCAAATGCCTCGTCACCATGTGAAATTTTTTTTGAAAACTCGAGAATATCTTCGTTAAGGTAGCTCAGACAACGTTAAGGTTTACATGTAGTGGCATATTGCTCCTGCAGGACTGACCACAGTAATAATTAATGAGTGGAAAGAAAGAAAGTAGGTCGAGCAGCTGGCGGCAGTAACTATGACTCTCTTAAGGTAGCCAAATGCCTCGTCACTCGGCGAGATTTATTTGAAAAATCAAGGAAATCGTCGTTGAATAAATCAGACAACGGTAACATGCACAGGTGGTGGCGTATCGCTCTGCAGGACTGACCACAGTACGATTTAAAGGGAGGAAAGATTCAAAGAAGGGGGAGCAGCTGGCTGCAGTAACTATGACTCTCTTAAGGTAGCCAAATGCCTCGTCACCCGGCGAGGTACATTTGCTAACTCGCGAGACTCGTAGTGGGAGTAACAGTGACGACATTAACGTGGACATATAGTGGCACATCGGTTCTGTAGGACAGCCATAGCAAGAATGATAGACAGAATGGGCTTAGAAAAGTGGGAGCAGCAGGCAGGGGTACTATGACTCACTTAAGGCAGCCAAATGCCTCGTCACCATGTGAAATTTTTTTTGAAAACTCGAGAATATCTTCGTTAAGGTAGCTCAGACAACGTTAAGGTTTACATGTAGTGGCATATTGCTCCTGCAGGACTGACCACAGTAATAATTAATGAGTGGAAAGAATGAAAGTAGGTCGAGCAGCTGGCAGCAGTAACTATGACTCTCTTAAGGTAGCCAAATGCCTCGTCACTCGGCGAAATTTATTTGAAAACTCGAGGAAATCGTCGTCGAAGTAACTCAGACATCGGTAACATATACGGGTGGTGGCGTATCGCATCTGCAGGACTGACCACAGTACGAATTAAAGACAGGAAAGATTCAAAGAAGGGGGAGCAGCTGGCTGCAGTAACTATGACGCGTATAAGGTAGCCAAATGCCTCGTCATCCGGCGAGGTACATTTGCTAACTCGAGAGACTCGTAGTGGGAGTAACAGAGACGACGTTAACGTGGACATATAGTGGCACATCGGTTCTGTAGGACAGCCATAGCAAGAATGATAGAGAGAAAGAGCTTAGAAAAGTGGGAGCAGCAGGCAGGGAAACTATGACTCCCTTAAGGTAGCCAAATGCCTCGTCACCATGTGAAATTTTTTTTGAAAACTCGAGGATATTTTTGTTAAGGTAGCTCAGACAACGTTAAGGTTTACATGTAGTGGCATATTGCTCCTGCAGGAGTGCCCACAGTAATAATTAATGAGTGGAAAGGAAGAAAGTAGGTCGAGGAGCTGGCGGCAGTAACTATGACTCTCTTAAGGTAGCCAAATGCCTCGTCACTCGGCGAGATTTATTTGAAAACTCGAGGAAATCGTCGTTGAAGTAACTCAGACAACGGTAACATGCACAGGTGGTGGCGTATCGCTTCAGCAGGACACCAAGGTACGATTTAAAGAGAGGAAAGATTCAAAGAAGGGGGAGCAGCCGGCTGCAGTAACTGTGACTCTCTTAAGGTAGCCAAATGCCTCGTCACTCGGCGAAATTTACTTGAAAACTCGAGGAAATCGTTGTTGAAGTAACTCAGACAATAGTAACATGGACAGGTGGTGGCGTATCGCATCTGCAGGACTGACCACAGTACGAATTAAAGACAGGAAAGATTCAAAGAAGGGGGAGCAGCTGGCTGCAGTAACTATGACTTTCTTAAGGTAGCCAAATGCCTCGTCACACGGCGAGGTACATTTGCTAACTCGAGAGACTCGTAGTGGGAGTAACAGTGACGACGCTAACCTGGACATATAGTGGCACATCGGTTCTGTAGGACAGCCATAGCAAGAATGATAGAGAGAAAGGGCTTAAAAAAGTGGGAGCAGCAGGCAGGGGTACTATGACTCTCTTAAGGCAGCCAAATGCCTCGTCACCATGTGAAATTTTTTTTGAAACCTCGAGAATATCTTCGTTAAGGTAGCTCAGACAACGTTAAGGTTTACATGTAGTGGCATATTGCTCCTGCAGGACTGACCACAGTAATAATTAATGAGTGGAAAGAAAGAAAGTAGGTCGAGCAGCTGGCGGCAGTAACTATGACTCTCTTATGGTAGCCAAATGCCTCGTCACTCGGCGAGATTTATTTGAAAAATCAAGGAAATCGTCGTTGAATAAATCAGACAACGGTAACATGCACAGGTGGTGGCGTATCGCTCTGCAGGACTGACCACAGTACGATTTAAAGGGAGGAAAGATTCAAAGAAGGGGGAGCTGCTGGCTGCAGTAACTATGACTCTCTTAAGGTAGCCAAATGCCTCGTCACCCGGCGAGGTACATTTGCTAACTCGCGAGACTCGTAGTGGGAGTAACAGTGGCGACATTAACGTGGACATATAGTGGCACATCGGTTCTGTAGGACAGCCATAGCAAGAATGATAGACAGAATGGGCTTAGAAAAGTGGGAGCAGCAGGCAGGGGTACTATGACTCACTTAAGGCAGCCAAATGCCTCGTCACCATGTGAAATTTTTTTTGAAAACTCGAGAATATCTTCGTTAAGGTAGCTCAGACAACGTTAAGGTTTGGATGTAGTGGCATATTGCTCCTGCAGGACTGACCACAGTAATAATGAATGAGTGGAAAGAAAGAAAGTAGGTCGAGCAGCTGGCGGCAGTAACTATGACTCTCTTAAGGTAGCCAAATGCCTCGTCACTCGGCGAGATTTATTTGAAAACTCAAGGAAATCGTCGTTGAATAAATCAGACAACGGTAACATGCACAGGTGGTGGCGTATCGCTCTGCAGGACTGACCACAGTACGATTTAAAGGGAGGAAAGATTCAAAGAAGGGGGAGCAGCTGGCTGCAGTAACTATGACTCTCTTAAGGTAGCCAAATGCCTCGTCACCCGGCGCGGTACATTTGCTAACTCGCGAGACTCGTAGTGGGAGTAACAGTGACGACATTAACGTGGACATATAGTGGCACATCGGTTCTGTAGGACAGCCATAGCAAGAATGATAGAGAGAATGGGCTTAGAAAAGTGGGAGCAGCAGGCAGGGGTACTATGACTCTCTTAAGGCAGCCAAATGCCTCGTCACCATGTGAAATTTTTTTTGAAAACTCGAGAATATCTTCGTTAAGGTAGCTCAGACAACGTTAAGGTTTACATGTAGTGGCATATTGGTCCTGCAGGACTGACCACAGTAATAATTAATGAGTGGAAAGAATGAAAGTAGGTCGAGCAGCCGGCAGCAGTAACTATGACTCTCTTAAGGTAGCCAAATGCCTCGTCACTCGGCGAAATTTATTTGAAAACTCGAGGAAATCGTCGTTGAAGTAACTCAGACAACGGTAACATGCACAGGTGGTGGCGTATCGCTTCAGCAGGACCGACCTCAGTACGATTTAAAGGGAGGAAAGATTCAAAGAAGGGGGAGAAACTGGCTGCAGTAACTATGACTCACTTAAGGTAGCCAAATGCCTCGTCATTTGGCGAGGTACATTTGCTAACTCGAGAGACTCGTAGTGGGAGTAACAGTGACGACGTTAACGTGGACATATAGTGGCACATCGGTTCTGTAGGACAGCCATAGCAAGAATGATAGAGAGAATGGGCTTAGAAAAGTTGGAGCAGCAGGCAGGGGTACTATGACTCTCTTAAGGCAGCCAAATGCCTCGTCACCATGTGAAATTTTTTTTGAAAACTCGAGAATATCTTCGTTAAGGTAGCTCAGACAACGTTAAGGTTTACATGTAGTGGCATATTGGTCCTGCAGGACTGACCACAGTAATAATTAATGAGTGGAAAGAATGAAAGTAGGTCGAGCAGCCGGCAGCAGTAACTATGACACTCTTAAGGTAGCCAAATGCCTCGTCACTCGGCGAAATTTATTTGAAAACTCGAGGAAATCGTCGTCGAAGTAACTCAGACATCGGTAACATATACGGGTGGTGGCGTATCACTTCTGCTGGACACAAGGTACGAATTAAAGAGAGGAAAGATTCAAAGAAGGGGGAGCAGCTGGCTGCAGTAACTATGACTCTCTTCAGGTAGCCAAATGCCGCGTCATCCGGCGAGGTACATTTGCTAACTCGAGAGACTCGTAGTGGGAGTAACAGAGACGACGTTAACGTGGACATATAGTGGCACATCGGTTCTGTAGGACAGCCATAGCAAGAATGATAGAGAGAAAGGGCTTAGAAAAGTAGGAGCAGCAGGCAGGGGTACTATGAATCCCTTAAGGTAGCCAAATGCCTCGTCACCATGTGAAATTTTTTTTGAAAACTCGAGGATATTTTCGTTAAGGTACCTCAGACAACGTTAAGGATTACATGTAGTGGCATATTGCTCCTGCAGGACTGACCACAGTAATAATTAATGAGTGGAAAGAATGAAAGTAGGTCGAGCAGCTGGCGGCAGTAACTATGACTCTCTTAAGGTAGCCAAATGCCTCGTCACTCGGCGAAATTTATTTGAAAACTCGAGGAAATCGTCCTTGAAATAACTCAGACAACGGTAACATATACGGGTGGTGGCGTATCGCTTCTGCAGGACACCAAGGTACGAATTAAAGAGAGGAAAGATTCAAAGAAGGGGGAGCAGCCGGCTGCAGTAACTGTGACTCTCTTAAGGTAGCCAAATGCCTCGTCACTCGGCGAAATTTACTTGAAAACTCGAGGAAATCGTTGTTGAAGTAACTCAGACAACAGTAACATGGACAGGTGGTGGCGTATCGCATCTGCAGGACTGACCACAGTACGAATTAAAGACAGGAAAGATTCAAAGAAGGGGGAGCAGCTGGCTGCAGTAACTATGACGCTTATAAGGTAGCCAAATGCCACGTCATCCGGCGAGGTACATTTGCTAACTCGAGAGACTCGTAGTGGGAGTAACAGAGACGACGTTAACGTGGACATATAGTGGCACATCGGTTCTGTAGGACAGCCATAGCAAGAATGATAGAGAGAAAGAGATTAGAAAAGTGGGAGCAGCAGGCAGGGAAACTATGACTCCCTTAAGGTAGCCAAATGCCTTGTCACCATGTGAAATTTTTTTTGGAAAACTCGAGGATATTTTCGTTAAGGTAGCTCAGACAACGTTAAGGTTTACATGTAGTGGCATATTGCTCCTGCAGGAGTGACCACAGTAATAATTAATGAGTGGAAAGGAAGAAAGTAGGTCGAGGAGCTGGCGGCAGTAACTATGACTCTCTTAAGGTAGCCAAATGCCTCGTCACTCGGCGAGATTTATTTGAAAACTCGAGTAAATCGTCGTTGAAGTAACTCAGACAACGGTAACATGCACAGGTGGTGGCGTATCGCTTCAGCAGGACCGACCTCAGTACAATTTAAAGGGAGGAAAGATTCAAAGAAGGGGGAGAAGCTGGCTGCAGTAACTATGACTCTCTTAAGGTAGCCAAATGCCTCGTCACCCGGCGATGTACATTTGCTAACTCGATAGACTCGTAGTGGGAGTAACAGTGACGACGTTAACGTGGACATATAGTGGCACATCGGTTCTGTAGGACAGCCATAGCAAGAATGATGGAGAGAAAGGGCTTAAAAAAGTGGGAGCAGCAGGCAGGGGTACTATGACTCTCTTAAGGCAGCCAAATGCCTCGTCACCATGTGAAATTTTTTTTGAAAACTCGAGAATATCTTCGTTAAGGTAGCTCAGACAACGTTAAGGTTTACATGTAGTGGCATATTGCTCCTGCAGGACTGACCACAGTAATAATTAATGAGTGGAAAGAATGAAAGTAGGTCGAGCAGCTGGCAGCAGTAACTATGACTCTCTGAAGGTAGCCAAATGCCTCGTCACTCGGCGAAATTTATTTGAAAACTCGGGGAAATCGTCGTCGAAGTAACTCAGACATCGGTAACATATACGGGTGGTGGCGTATCGCTTCTGCAGGACACAAGGTACGAATTAAAGAGAGGAAAGATTCAAAGAATCGGGAGCAGCTGGCTGCAGTAACTATGACTCTCTTAAGGTAGCCAAATGCCGCGTCATCCGGCGAGGTACATTTGCTAACTCGAGAGACTCGTAGTGGGAGTAACAGTGACGACGTTAACGTGGACATATAGTGGCACATCGGTTCCGTAGGACAGGCGATGGCAAGAATGATAGAGAGAATGAGCTTAGAAAAGTGGGAGCAGCGATCAGGAGTACTATGACTCTCTTAAGGTAGCCAAATGCCTCGTCACCATGTGAAATTTTTTTTGAAAAGTCGTGGATATCTTCGATAAGGGAGCTCAGACAACGTTAAGGTTTACATGTAGTGGATATTGCTCCTGCAGGAGTGACCACAGTAATAATTAATGAGTGGAAAGGAAGAAAGTAGGTCGAGGAGCTGGCGGCAGTAACTATGACTCTCTTAAGGTAGCCAAATGCCTCGTCACTCGGCGAAATTTATTTGAAAACTCGAGGAAATCGTCGTTGAAGTAACTCAGACAACGGTAACATGCACAGGTGGTGGCGTATCGCTCTGCAGGACTGACCACAGTACGATTTAAAGGGAGGAAAGATTCAAAGAAGGGGGAGCAGCTGGCTGCAGTAACAATGACGCTTATAAGGTAGCCAAATGCCTCGTCATCCGGCGAGGTACATTTGCTAACTCGAGAGACTCGTAGTGGGAGTAACGGAGACGACGTTAACGTGGACATATAGTGGCACATCGGTTCTGTAGGACAGCCATAGCAAGAATGATAGAGAGAAAGGGCTTAGAAAAGTAGGAGCAGCAGGCAGGGGTACTATGACTCCCTTAAGGTAGCCAAACGCCTCGTCAACATGTGAAATTTTTTTTGAAAACTCGAGAATATCTTCGTTAAGGTAGCTCAGACAACGTTAAGGTTTACATGTAGTGGATATTGCTCCTGCAGGAGTGACCACAGTAATAATTAATGAGTGGAAAGGAAGAAAGTAGGTCGAGGAGCTGGCGGCAGTAACTATGACTCTCTTAAGGTAGCCAAATGCCTCGTCACTCGGCGAAATTTATTTGAAAACTCGAGGAAATCGTCGTTGAAGTAACTCAGACAACGGTAACATGGACAGGTGGTGGCGTATCGCTTCTGCAGGACACCAAGGTACGAATTAAAGAGAGGAAAGATTCAAAGAAGGGGGAGCAGCCGGCTGCAGTAACTATGACTCTCTTAAGGTAGCCAAATGCCTCGTCAGTCGGCGAAATCTATTTGATAACTCGAGGAAATCGTCGTTGAAGTAACTCAGACAACGGTAACATGGACAGGTGGTGGCGTATCGCTTCTGCAGGACACCACAGTACGAATTAAAGAGAGGAAAGATTCAAAGAAGGGGGAGCAGCTGGCTGCAGTAACTATGACCCTCTTAAGGTAGCCAAATGCCTCGTCATCCGGCGACGTACATTTGCTAACTCGAGAGACTGGTAGTGGGAGTAACAGTGACGACGTTAACGTGGACATATAGTGGCACATCGGTTCCGTAGGACAGGCCATAGCAAGAATGATTGAGAGAATGGGCTTAGAAAAGTGGGAGCAGCAGGCAGGGGTACTATGATTCTCTTAAGGTAGCCAAATGCCTCGTCACCATGTGAAATTGCTTTTGAAAACTCGAGAATATCTTAGTTAAGATAGCTCAGACAACGTTTAGGTTTACATGTAGTGGCATATTGCTCCTGCAGGACTGACCACAGTAATAATTAAAGAGTGGAAAGAAAGAAAGCAGGTCGAGCAGCTGGCAACAGTAACTATGACTCTCTTAAGGTAGCCAAATGCCTCGTCACTCGGCGAAATTTATTTGAAAACTCGAGGAAATCGTCCTTCAAATAACTCAGACAACGGTAACATATACGGGTGGTGGCGTATCGCTTCTGCAGGACACCAAGGTACGAATTAAAGAGAGGAAAGATTCAAAGAAGGGGGAGCAGCCGGCTGCAGTAACTGTGACTCTCTTAAGGTAGCCAAATGCCTCGTCACTCGGCGAAATTTACTTGAAAACTCGAGGAAATCGTTGTTGAAGTAACTCAGACAACAGTAACATGGACAGGTGGTGGCGTATCGCATCTGCAGGACTGACCACAGTACCAATTAAAGACAGGAAAGATTCAAAGAAGGGGGAGCAGCTGGCTGCAGTAACTATGACGCTTATAAGGTAGCCAAATGCCTCGTCATCCGGCGAGGTACATTTGCTAACTCGAGAGACTCGTAGTGGGAGTAACGGAGACGACGTTAACGTGGACATATAGTGGCACATCGGTTCTGTAGGACAGCCATAGCAAGAATGATAGAGAGAAAGGGCTTAGAAAAGTAGGAGCAGCAGGCAGGGGTACTATGACTCCCTTAAGGTAGCCAAATGCCTCGTCAACATGTGAAATTTTTTTTGAAAACTCGAGAATATCTTCGTTAAGGTAGCTCAGACAACGTTAAGGTTTACATGTAGTGGATATTGCTCCTGCAGGAGTGACCACAGTAATAATTAATGAGTGGAAAGGAAGAAAGTAGGTCGAGGAGCTGGCGGCAGTAACTATGACTCTCTTAAGGTAGCCAAATGCCTCGTCACTCGGCGAAATTTATTTGAAAACTCGAGGAAATCGTCGTTGAAGTAACTCAGACAACGGTAACATGGACAGGTGGTGGCGTATCGCTTCTGCAGGACACCAAGGTACGAATTAAAGAGAGGAAAGATTCAAAGAAGGGGGAGCAGCCGGCTGCAGTAACTATGACTCTCTTAAGGTAGCCAAATGCCTCGTCAGTCGGCGAAATTTATTTGATAACTCGAGGAAATCGTCGTTGAAGTAACTCAGACAACGGTAACATGGACAGGTGGTGGCGTATCGCTTCTGCAGGACACCACAGTACGAATTAAAGAGAGGAAAGATTCAAAGAAGGGGGAGCAGCTGGCTGCAGTAACTATGACCCTCTTAAGGTAGCCAAATGCCTCGTCATCCGGCGACGTACATTTGCTAACTCGAGAGACTGGTAGTGGGAGTAACAGTGACGACGTTAACGTGGACATATAGTGGCACATCGGTTCCGTAGGACAGGCCATAGCAAGAATGATAGAGAGAATGGGCTTAGAAAAGTGGGAGCAGCAGGCAGGGGTACTATGATTCTCTTAAGGTAGCCAAATGCCTCGTCACCATGTGAAATTGCTTTTGAAAACTCGAGAATATCTTAGTTAAGGTAGCTCAGACAACGTTTAGGTTTACATGTAGTGGCATATTGCTCCTGCAGGACTGACCACAGTAATAATTAAAGAGTGGAAAGAAAGAAAGCAGGTCGAGCAGCTGGCAACAGTAACTACGACTCTCTTAAGGTAGCCAAATGCCTCGTCACTCGGCGAAATTTATTTGAAAACTCGAGGAAATCGTCCTTGAAATAACTCAGACAACGGTAACATATACGGGTGGTGGCGTATCGCTTCTGCAGGACACCAAGGTACGAATTAAAGAGAGGAAAGATTCAAAGAAGGGGGAGCAGCCGGCTGCAGTAACTGTGACTCTCTTAAGGTAGCCAAATGCCTCGTCACTCGGCGAAATTTACTTGAAAACTCGAGGAAATCGTTGTTGAAGTAACTCAGACAACAGTAACATGGACAGGTGGTGGCGTATCGCATCTGCAGGACTGACCACAGTACGAATTAAAGACAGGAAAGATTCAAAGAAGGGGGAGCAGCTGGCTGCAGTAACTATGACGCTTATAAGGTAGCCAAATGCCTCGTCATCCGGCGAGGTACATTTGCTAACTCGAGAGACTCGTAGTGGGAGTAACAGAGACGACGTTAACGTGGACATATAGTGGCACATCGGTTCTGTAGGACAGCCATAGCAAGAATGATACAGAGAAAGAGCTTAGAAAAGTGGGAGCAGCAGGCAGGGAAACTATGACTCCCTTAAGGTAGCCAAATGCCTCGTCACAATGTGAAATTTTTTTTGAAAACTCGAGGATATTTTCGTCAAGGTAGCTTAGACAACGTTAAGGTTTACATGTAGTGGCATATTGCTCCTGCAGGAGTGACCACAGTAATAATTAATGAGTGGAAAGGAAGAAAGTAGGTCGAGGAGCTGGCGGCAGTAACTATGACTCTCTTAAGGTAGCCAAATGCCTCGTCACTCGGCGAGATTTATTTGAAAACTCGAGGAAATCGTCGTTGAAGTAACTCAGACAACGGTAACATGTACAGGTGGTGGCGTATCGCTTCAGCAGGACTGACCTCAGTACGATTTAAAGGGAGGAAATACTCAAAGAAGGGGGAGCAGCTGGCTGCAGTAACTATGACTTTCTTAAGGTAGCCAAATGCCTCGTCACACGGCGAGGTACATTTGCTAACTCGAGAGACTCGTAGTGGGAGTAACAGTGACGACGCTAACCTGGACATATAGTGGCACATCGGTTCTGTAGGACAGCCATAGCAAGAATGATAGAGAGAAAGGGCTTAAAAAAGTGGGAGCAGCAGGCAGGGGTACTATGACTCTCTTAAGGCAGCCAAATGCCTCGTCACCATGTGAAATTTTTTTTGAAAACTCGAGAATATCTTCGTTAAGGTAGCTCAGACAACGTTAAGGTTTACATGAAGTGGCATATTGCTCCTGCAGGACTGACCACAGTAATAATTAATGAGTGGAAAGAAAGAAAGTAGGTCGAGCAGCTGGCGGCAGTAACTATGACTCTCTTAAGGTAGCCAAATGCCTCGTCACTCGGCGAGATTTATTTGAAAAATCAAGGAAATCGTCGTTGAATAAATCAGACAACGGTAACATGCACAGGTGGTGGCGTATCGCTCTGCAGGACTGACCACAGTACGATTTAAAGGGAGGAAAGATTCAAAGAAGGGGGAGCAGCTGGCTGCAGTAACTATGACTCTCTTAAGGTAGCCAAATGCCTCGTCACCCGGCGAGGTACATTTGCTAACTCGCGAGACTCGTAGTGGGAGTAACAGTGACGACATTAACGTGGACATATAGTGGCACATCGGTTCTGTAGGACAGCCATAGCAAGAATGATAGACAGAATGGGCTTAGAAAAGTGGGAGCAGCAGGCAGGGGTACTATGACTCACTTAAGGCAGCCAAATGCCTCGTCACCATGTGAAATTTTTTTTGAAAACTCGAGAATATCTTCGTTAAGGTAGCTCAGACAACGTTAAGGTTTACATGTAGTGGCATATTGCTCCTGCAGGACTGACCACAGTAATAATTAATGAGTGGAAAGAATGAAAGTAGGTCGAGCAGCTGGCAGCAGTAACTATGACTCTCTTAAGGTAGCCAAATGCCTCGTCACTCGGCGAAATTTATTTGAAAACTCGAGGAAATCGTCGTTGAAGTAACTCAGACAACGGTAACATGGACAGGTGGTGGCGTATCGCTTCTGCAGGACACCAAGGTACGAATTAAAGAGAGGAAAGATTCAAAGAAGGGGGAGCAGCCGGCTGCAGTAACTGTGACTCTCTTAAGGTAGCCAAATGCCTCGTCACTCGGCGAAATTTACTTGAAAACTCAAGGAAATCGTTGTTGAAGTAACTCAGACAACAGTAACATGGACAGGTGGTGGCGTATCGCATCTGCAGGACTGACCACAGTACGAATTAAAGACAGGAAAGATTCAAAGAAGGGGGAGCAGCTGGCTGCAGTAACTATGACGCTTATAAGGTAGCCAAATGCCTCGTCATCCGGCGAGGTACATTTGCTAACTCGAGAGACTCGTAGTGGGAGTAACAGAGACGACGTTAACGTGGACATATAGTGGCACATCGGTTCTGTAGGACAGCCATAGCAAGAATGATAGAGAGAAAGAGCTTAGAAAAGTGGGAGCAGCAGGCAGGGAAACTATGACTCCCTTAAGGTAGCCAAATGCCTCGTCACCATGTGAAATTTTTTTTGGAAAACTCGAGGATATTTTCGTTAAGGTAGCTCAGACAACGTTAAGGTTTACATGTAGTGGCATATTGCTCCTGCAGGAGTGACCACAGTAATAATTAATGAGTGGAAAGGAAGAAAGTAGGTCGAGGAGCTGGCGGCAGTAACTATGACTCTCTTAAGGTAGCCAAATGCCTCGTCACTCGGCGAGATTTATTTGAAAACTCGAGGAAATCGTCGTTGAAGTAACTCAGACAACGGTAACATGCACAGGTGGTGGCGTAGCGCTTTAGCAGGACTGACCTCAGTACGATTTAAAGGGAGGAAATACTCAAAGAAGGGGGAGCAGCTGGCTGCAGTAACTATGACTTTCTTAAGGTAGCCAAATGCCTCGTCACACGGCGAGGTACATTTGCTAACTCGAGAGACTCGTAGTGGGAGTAACAGTGACGACGCTAACCTGGACATATAGTGGCACATCGGTTCTGTAGGACAGCCACAGCAAGAATGATAGAGAGAAAGGGCTTAAAAAAGTGGGAGCAGCAGGCAGGGGTACTATGACTCTCTTAAGGCAGCCAAATGCCTCGTCACCATGTGAAATTTTTTTTGAAAACTCGAGAATATCTTCGTTAAGGTAGCTCAGACAACGTTAAGGTTTACATGTAGTGGCATATTGCTCCTGCAGGACTGACCACAGTAATAATTAATGAGTGGAAAGAAAGAAAGTAGGTCGAGCAGCTGGCGGCAGTAACTATGACTCTCTTAAGGTAGCCAAATGCCTCGTCACTCGGAGAGATTTATTTGAAAACTCAAGGAAATCGTCGTTGAATAAATCAGACAACGGTAACATGCACAGGTGGTGGCGTATCGCTCTGCAGGACTGACCACAGTACGATTTAAAGGGAGGAAAGATTCAAAGAAGGGGGAGCAGCTGGCTGCAGTAACTATGACTCTCTTAAGGTAGCCAAATGCCTCGTCACCCGGCGAGGTACATTTGCTAACTCGCGGGACTCGTAGTGGGAGTAACAGTGACGACATTAACGTGGACATATAGTGGCACATCGGTTCTGTAGGACAGCCATAGCAAGAATGATAGACAGAATGGGCTTAGAAAAGTGGGAGCAGCAGGCAGGGGTACTATGACTCACTTAAGGCAGCCAAATGCCTCGTCACCATGTGAATTTTTTTTTGAAAACTCGAGAATATCTTCGTTAAGGTAGCTCAGACAACGTTAAGGTTTACATGTAGTGGCATATTGCTCCTGCAGGACTGACCACAGTAATAATTAATGAGTGGAAAGAATGAAAGTAGGTCGAGCAGCTGGAAGCAGTAACTATGACTCTCTTAAGGTAGGCAAATGCCTCGTCACTCGGCGAAATTTATTTGAAAACTCGAGGAAATCGTCGTCGAAGTAACTCAGACATCGGTAACATATACGGGTGGTGGCGTATCGCTTCTGCAGGACACAAGGTACGAATTAAAGAGAGGAAACATTCAAAGAAGGGGGAGCAGCTGGCTGCAGTAACTATGACTCTCTTAAGGTAGCCAAATGCCGCGTCATCCGGCGAGGTACATTTGCTAACTCGAGAGACTCGTAGTGGGAGTAACAGAGACGACGTTAACGTGGACATATAGTGGCACATCGGTTCTGTAGGACAGCCATAGCAAGAATGATAGAGAGAAAGGGCTTAGAAAAGCAGGAGCAGCAGGCAGGGGTACTATGACTCCCTTAAAGTAGCCAAATGCCTCGTCACCATGTGAAATTTTTTTTGAAAACTCGAGGATATTTTCGTTAAGGTAGCTCAGACAACGTTAAGGATTACATGTAGTGGCATATTGCTCCTGCAGGACTGACCACAGTAATAATTAATGAGTGGAAAGAATGAAAGTAGGTCGAGCAGCTGGCAGCAGTAACTATGACTCTCTTAAGGTAGCCAATTGCCTCGTCACTCGGCGAAATTTATTTGAAAACTCGAGGAAATCGTCGTTGAAGTAACTCAGACAACGGTAACATGGACAGGTGGTGGCGTATCGCTTCTGCAGGACCGACCTCAGTACGATTTAAAGGGAGGAAAGATTCAAAGAAGGGGGAGAAGCTGGCTGCAGTAACTATGACTCTCTTAAGGTAGCCAAATGCCTCGTCACCCGGCGATGTACATTTGCTAACTCGAGAGACTCGTAGTGGGAGTAACAGTGACGACGTTAACGTGGACATATAGTGGCACATCGGTTCTGTAGGACAGCCATAGCAAGAATGATGGAGAGAAAGGGCTTAAAATAGTGGGAGCAGCAGGCAGGGGTACTATGACTCTCTTAAGGCAGCCAAATGCCTCGTCAACATGTGAAATGTTTTTTGAAAACTCGAGAATATCTTCGTTAAGGTAGCTCAGACAACGTTAAGGTTTACATGTAGTGGCATATTGCTCCTGCAGGACTGACCACAGTAATAAGTAATGAGTGGAAAGAAAGAAAGTAGGTCGAGCAGCTGGCGGCAGTAACTATGACTCTCTTAAGGTAGCCAAATGCCTCGTCACTCGGCGAGATTTATTTGAAAACTCAAGGAAATCGTAGTTGAAGTAAATCAGACAACGGTAACATGCACAGGTGGTGGCGTATCGCTCTGCAGGACTGACCACAGTACGATTTAAAGGGAGGAAAGGTTCAAAGAAGGGGGAGCAGCTGGCTGCAGTAACTATGACTCGCTTAAGGTAGCCAAATGCCTCGTCACTCGGCGAAATTTATTTGAAAACTCGAGGAAATCGTCGTTGAAGTAACTCAGACAACGGTAACATGGACAGGTGGTGGCGTATCGCTTCTGTAGGACACCACAGTACGAATTAAAGAGAGGAAAGATTCAAAGAAGGGGCAGCAGCTGGCTGCAGTAACTATGACTCTCTTAAGGTAGCCAAATGCCTCGTCACCCGGCGAGGTACATTTGCTAACTCGAGAGACTCGTAGTGGGAGTAACAGTGACGACGTTAACGTGGACATATAGTGGCACATCGGTTCTGTAGGACAGCCATAGCAAGAATGATAGAGAGAATGGGCTTAGAAAAGTGGGAGCAGCAGGCAGGGGTACTATGACTCTCTTAAGGCAGCCAAATGCCTCGTCACCATGTGAAATTTTTTTTAAAAACTCGAGATTATCTTCGTTAAGGTAGCTCAGACAACGTTAAGGTTTACATGTAGTGGCATATTGCTCCTGCAGGACTGACCACAGTAATAATTAATGAGTGGAAAGAAAGAAAGTAGGTCGAGCAGCTGGCAGCAGTATCTATGACTCTCTTGAGGTAGCCAAATGCCTCATCACTCGGCGAAATTTATTTGAAAACTCGAGGACATCGTCGTCGAAGTAACTCAGACAACGGTAACATATACAGGTGGTGGCGTATCGCTTCTGCAGGACACCAAGGTACGAATTAAAGAGAGGAAAAATTCTAAGATGGGGCAGCAGCTGGCTGCGGTAGCTATGACTCTCTCAAGGTAGCGAAATGCCTCGTCATCCGGCGAGGAACATTTGCTAACTCGAGAGACTCGTAGTGGGAGTAACAGTGACGACGTTAACGTGGACATATAGTGGCACATCGGTTCCGTAGGACAGCCATAGCAAGAATGATAGACAGAATGGGCTTAGAAAAGTGGGAGCAGCAGGCAGGGGTACTATGACTCACTTAAGGCAGCCAAATGCCTCGTCACCATGTGAATTTTTTTTTGAAAACTCGAGAATATCTTCGTTAAGGTAGCTCAGACAACGTTAAGGTTTACATGTAGTGGCATATTGCTCCTGCAGGACTGACCACAGTAATAATTAATGAGTGGAAAGAATGAAAGTAGGTCGAGCAGCTGGCAGCAGTAACTATGACTCTCTTAAGGTAGGCAAATGCCTCGTCACTCGGCGAAATTTATTTGAAAACTCGAGGAAATCGTCGTCGAAGTAACTCAGACATCGGTAACATATACGGGTGGTGGCGTATCGCTTCTGCAGGACACAAGGTACGAATTAAAGAGAGGAAAGATTCAAAGAAGGGGGAGCAGCTGGCTGCAGTAACTATGACTCTCTTAAGGTAGCCAAATGCCGCGTCATCCGGCGAGGTACATTTGCTAACTCGAGAGACTCGTAGTGGGAGTAACAGAGACGACGTTAACGTGGACATATAGTGGCACATCGGTTCTGTAGGACAGCCATAGCAAGAATGATAGAGAGAAAGGGCTTAGAAAAGCAGGAGCAGCAGGCAGGGGTACTATGACTCCCTTAAGGTAGCCAAATGCCTCGTCACCATGTGAAATTTTTTTTGAAAACTCGAGGATATTTTCGTTAAGGTAGCTCAGACAACGTTAAGGATTACATGTAGTGGCATATTGCTCCTGCAGGACTGACCACAGTAATAATTAATGAGTGGAAAGAATGAAAGTAGGTCGAGCAGCTGGCAGCAGTAACTATGTCTCTCTTAAGGTAGCCAATTGCCTCGTCACTCGGCGAAATTTATTTGAAAACTCGAGGAAATCGTCGTTGAAGTAACTCAGACAACGGTAACATGGACAGGTGGTGGCGTATCGCTTCTGCAGGACCGACCTCAGTACGATTTAAAGGGAGGAAAGATTCAAAGAAGGGGGAGAAGCTGGCTGCAGTAACTATGACTCTCTTAAGGTAGCCAAATGCCTCGTCACCCGGCGATGTACATTTGCTAACTCGAGAGACTCGTAGTGGGAGTAACAGTGACGACGTTAACGTGGACATATAGTAGCACATCGGTTCTGTAGGACAGCCATAGCAAGAATGATGGAGAGAAAGGGCTTAAAAAAGTGGGAGCAGCAGGCAGGGGTACTATGACTCTCTTAAGGCAGCAAAATGCCTCGTCAACATGTGAAATGTTTTTTGAAAACTCGAGAATATCTTCGTTAAGGTAGCTCAGACAACGTTAAGGTTTACATGTAGTGGCATATTGCTCCTGCAGGACTGACCACAGTAATAAGTAATGAGTGGAAAGAAAGAAAGTAGGTCGAGCAGCTGGCGCCAGTAACTATGACTCTCTTAAGGTAGCCAAATGCCTCGTCACTCGGCGAGATTTATTTGAAAACTCAAGGAAATCGTAGTTGAAGTAAATCAGACAACGGTAACATGCACAGGTGGTGGCGTATCGCTCTGCAGGACTGACCACAGTACGATTTAAAGGGAGGAAAGGTTCAAAGAAGGGGGAGCAGCTGGCTGCAGTAACTATGACTCGCTTAAGGTAGCCAAATGCCTCGTCACTCGGCGAAATTTATTTGAAAACTCGAGGAAATCGTCGTTGAAGTAACTCAGACAACGGTAACATGGACAGGTGGTGGCGTATCGCTTCTGTAGGACACCACAGTACGAATTAAAGAGAGGAAAGATTCAAAGAAGGGGCAGCAGCTGGCTGCAGTAACTATGACTCTCTTAAGGTAGCCAAATGCCTCGTCACCCGGCGAGGTACATTTGCTAACTCGAGAGACTCGTAGTGGGAGTAACAGTGACGACGTTAACGTGGACATATAGTGGCACATCGGTTCTGTAGGACAGCCATAGCAAGAATGATAGAGAGAATGGGCTTAGAAAAGTGGGAGCAGCAGGCAGGGGTACTATGACTCTCTTAAGGCAGCCAAATGCCTCGTCACCATGTGAAATTTTTTTTAAAAACTCGAGATTATCTTCGTTAAGGTAGCTCAGACAACGTTAAGGTTTACATGTAGTGGCATATTGCTCCTGCAGGACTGACCACAGTAATAATTAATGAGTGGAAAGAAAGAAAGTAGGTCGAGCAGCTGGCAGCAGTATCTATGACTCTCTTGAGGTAGCCAAATGCCTCATCACTCGGCGAAATTTATTTGAAAACTCGAGGAAATCGTCGTCGAAGTAACTCAGACAACGGTAACATATACAGGTGGTGGCGTATCGCTTCTGCAGGACACCAAGGTACGAATTAAAGAGAGGAAAAATTCTAAGATGGGGCAGCAGCTGGCTGCGGTAGCTATGACTCTCTCAAGGTAGCGAAATGCCTCGTCATCCGGCGAGGAACATTTGCTAACTCGAGAGACTCGTAGTTTGAGTAACAGTGACGACCTTAACGTGGACATATAGTGGCACATCGGTTCCGTAGGACAGGCGATGGCAAGAATGATATAGAGAATGGGCTTAGAAAAGTGGGAGCAGCGGGCAGGAGTACTATGACTCTCTTAAGGTAGCCAAATGCCTCGTCACCATGTGAAATTTTTTTTGAAAACTCGAGGATATCTTCGATAAGGTAGCTCAGACAACGTTAAGGTTTAAATGTAGTGGCATATTGCTCCTGCAGGACTGACCACAGTAATAATTAAAGAGTGGAAAGAAAGAAAGTAGGTCGAGCAACTGGCAGCAGTAACTGTGAGTCTCTTAAGGTAGCCAAATACCTCGTCACTCGGCGAAATTTATTTGAAAACTCGAGGAAATCGTCATCGAAGTAACTCAGACAACGGTAACATGCACAGGTGGTGGCGTATCGCTCTGCAGGACTGACCACAGTACGATTTAAAGGGAGGAAAGATTCAAAGAAGGGGGAGCAGCTGGCTGCAGTAACAATGACGCTTATAAGGTAGCCAAATGCCTCGTCATCCGGCGAGGTACATTTGCTAACTCGAGAGACTCGTAGTGGGAGTAACGGAGACGACGTTAACGTGGACATATAGTATCACATCGGTTCTGTAGGACAGCCATAGCAAGAATGATAGAGAGAAAGGGCTTAGAAAAGTAGGAGCAGCAGGCAGGGGTACTATGATTCCCTTAAGGTAGCCAAATGCCTCGTCAACATGTGAAATTTTTTTTTACAACTCGAGAATATCTTGGTTAAGGTAGCTCAGACAACGTTAAGGTTTACATGTAGTGGCATATTGCTCCTGCAGGACTGACCACAGTAATAATTAATGAGTGGAAAGAATGAAAGTAGGTCGAGCAGCTGGCAGCAGTAACTATGACTCTCTTAAGGTAGGCAAATGCCTCGTCACTCGGCGAAATTTATTTGAAAACTCGAGGAAATCGTCGTCGAAGTAACTCAGACATCGGTAACATATACGGGTGGTGGCGTATCGCTTCTGCAGGACACAAGGTACGAATTAAAGAGAGGAAAGATTCAAAGAAGGGGGAGCAGCTGGCTGCAGTAACTATGACTCTCTTAAGGTAGCCAAATGCCGCGTCATCCGGCGAGGTACATTTGCTAACTCGAGAGACTCGTAGTGGGAGTAACAGAGACGACGTTAACGTGGACATATAGTGGCACATCGGTTCTGTAGGACAGCCATAGCAAGAATGATAGAGAGAAAGGGCTTAGAAAAGCAGGAGCAGCAGGCAGGGGTACTATGACTCCCTTAAGGTAGCCAAATGCCTCGTCACCATGTGAAATTTTTTTTGAAAACTCGAGGATATTTTCGTTAAGGTAGCTCAGACAACGTTAAGGATTACATGTAGTGGCATATTGCTCCTGCAGGACTGACCACAGTAATAATTAATGAGTGGAAAGAATGAAAGTAGGTCGAGCAGCTGGCAGCAGAAACTATGACTCTCTTAAGGTAGCCAATTGCCTCGTCACTCGGCGAAATTTATTTGAAAACTCGAGGAAATCGTCGTTGAAGTAACTCAGACAACGGTAACATGGACAGGTGGTGGCGTATCGCTTCTGCAGGACCGACCTCAGTACGATTTAAAGGGAGGAAAGATTCAAAGAAGGGGGAGAAGCTGGCTGCAGTAACTATGACTCTCTTAAGGTAGCCAAATGCCTCGTCACCCGGCGATGTACATTTGCTAACTCGAGAGACTCGTAGTGGGAGTAACAGTGACGACGTTAACGTGGACATATAGTAGCACATCGGTTCTGTAGGACAGCCATAGCAAGAATGATGGAGAGAAAGGGCTTAAAAAAGTGGGAGCAGCAGGCAGGGGTACTATGACTCTCTTAAGGCAGCAAAATGCCTCGTCAACATGTGAAATGTTTTTTGAAAACTCGAGAATATCTTCGTTAAGGTAGCTCAGACAACGTTAAGGTTTACATGTAGTGGCATATTGCTCCTGCAGGACTGACCACAGTAATAAGTAATGAGTGGAAAGAAAGAAAGTAGGTCGAGCAGCTGGCGCCAGTAACTATGACTCTCTTAAGGTAGCCAAATGCCTCGTCACTCGGCGAGATTTATTTGAAAACTCAAGGAAATCGTAGTTGAAGTAAATCAGACAACGGTAACATGCACAGGTGGTGGCGTATCGCTCTGCAGGACTGACCACAGTACGATTTAAAGGGAGGAAAGGTTCAAAGAAGGGGGAGCAGCTGGCTGCAGTAACTATGACTCGCTTAAGGTAGCCAAATGCCTCGTCACTCGGCGAAATTTATTTGAAAACTCGAGGAAATCGTCGTTGAAGTAACTCAGACAACGGTAACATGGACAGGTGGTGGCGTATCGCTTCTGTAGGACACCACAGTACGAATTAAAGAGAGGAAAGATTCAAAGAAGGGGCAGCAGCTGGCTGCAGTAACTATGACTCTCTTAAGGTAGCCAAATGCCTCGTCACCCGGCGAGGTACATTTGCTAACTCGAGAGACTCGTAGTGGGAGTAACAGTGACGACGTTAACGTGGACATATAGTGGCACATCGGTTCTGTAGGACAGCCATAGCAAGAATGATAGAGAGAATGGGCTTAGAAAAGTGGGAGCAGCAGGCAGGGGTACTATGACTCTCTTAAGGCAGCCAAATGCCTCGTCACCATGTGAAATTTTTTTTAAAAACTCGAGATTATCTTCGTTAAGGTAGCTCAGACAACGTTAAGGTTTACATGTAGTGGCATATTGCTCCTGCAGGACTGACCACAGTAATAATTAATGAGTGGAAAGAAAGAAAGTAGGTCGAGCAGCTGGCAGCAGTATCTATGACTCTCTTGAGGTAGCCAAATGCCTCATCACTCGGCGAAATTTATTTGAAAACTCGAGGAAATCGTCGTCGAAGTAACTCAGACAACGGTAACATATACAGGTGGTGGCGTATCGCTTCTGCAGGACACCAAGGTACGAATTAAAGAGAGGAAAAATTCTAAGATGGGGCAGCAGCTGGCTGCGGTAGCTATGACTCTCTCAAGGTAGCGAAATGCCTCGTCATCCGGCGAGGAACATTTGCTAACTCGAGAGACTCGTAGTTTGAGTAACAGTGACGACCTTAACGTGGACATATAGTGGCACATCGGTTCCGTAGGACAGGCGATGGCAAGAATGATATAGAGAATGGGCTTAGAAAAGTGGGAGCAGCGGGCAGGAGTACTATGACTCTCTTAAGGTAGCCAAATGCCTCGTCACCATGTGAAATTTTTTTTGAAAACTCGAGGATATCTTCGATAAGGTAGCTCAGACAACGTTAAGGTTTAAATGTAGTGGCATATTGCTCCTGCAGGACTGACCACAGTAATAATTAAAGAGTGGAAAGAAAGAAAGTAGGTCGAGCAACTGGCAGCAGTAACTGTGAGTCTCTTAAGGTAGCCAAATACCTCGTCACTCGGCGAAATTTATTTGAAAACTCGAGGAAATCGTCATCGAAGTAACTCAGACAACGGTAACATGCACAGGTGGTGGCGTATCGCTCTGCAGGACTGACCACAGTACGATTTAAAGGGAGGAAAGATTCAAAGAAGGGGGAGCAGCTGGCTGCAGTAACAATGACGCTTATAAGGTAGCCAAATGCCTCGTCATCCGGCGAGGTACATTTGCTAACTCGAGAGACTCGTAGTGGGAGTAACGGAGACGACGTTAACGTGGACATATAGTATCACATCGGTTCTGTAGGACAGCCATAGCAAGAATGATAGAGAGAAAGGGCTTAGAAAAGTAGGAGCAGCAGGCAGGGGTACTATGATTCCCTTAAGGTAGCCAAATGCCTCGTCAACATGTGAAATTTTTTTTTACAACTCGAGAATATCTTGGTTAAGGTAGCTCAGACAACGTTAAGGTTTACATGTAGTGGCATATTGCTCCTGCAGGACTGACCACAGTAATAATTAATGAGTGGAAAGAATGAAAGTAGGTCGAGCAGCTGGCAGCAGTAACTATGACTCTCTTAAGGTAGGCAAATGCCTCGTCACTCGGCGAAATTTATTTGAAAACTCGAGGAAATCGTCGTCGAAGTAACTCAGACATCGGTAACATATACGGGTGGTGGCGTATCGCTTCTGCAGGACACAAGGTACGAATTAAAGAGAGGAAAGATTCAAAGAAGGGGGAGCAGCTGGCTGCAGTAACTATGACTCTCTTAAGGTAGCCAAATGCCGCGTCATCCGGCGAGGTACATTTGCTAACTCGAGAGACTCGTAGTGGGAGTAACAGAGACGACGTTAACGTGGACATATAGTGGCACATCGGTTCTGTAGGACAGCCATAGCAAGAATGATAGAGAGAAAGGGCTTAGAAAAGCAGGAGCAGCAGGCAGGGGTACTATGACTCCCTTAAGGTAGCCAAATGCCTCGTCACCATGTGAAATTTTTTTTGAAAACTCGAGGATATTTTCGTTAAGGTAGCTCAGACAACGTTAAGGATTACATGTAGTGGCATATTGCTCCTGCAGGACTGACCACAGTAATAATTAATGAGTGGAAAGAATGAAAGTAGGTCGAGCAGCTGGCAGCAGAAACTATGACTCTCTTAAGGTAGCCAATTGCCTCGTCACTCGGCGAAATTTATTTGAAAACTCGAGGAAATCGTCGTTGAAGTAACTCAGACAACGGTAACATGGACAGGTGGTGGCGTATCGCTTCTGCAGGACCGACCTCAGTACGATTTAAAGGGAGGAAAGATTCAAAGAAGGGGGAGAAGCTGGCTGCAGTAACTATGACTCTCTTAAGGTAGCCAAATGCCTCGTCACCCGGCGATGTACATTTGCTAACTCGAGAGACTCGTAGTGGGAGTAACAGTGACGACGTTAACGTGGACATATAGTGGCACATCGGTTCTGTAGGACAGCCATAGCAAGAATGATGGAGAGAAAGGGCTTAAAAAAGTGGGAGCAGCAGGCAGGGGTACTATGACTCTCTTAAGGCAGCCAAATGCCTCGTCAACATGTGAAATGTTTTTTGAAAACTCGAGAATATCTTCGTTAAGGTAGCTCAGACAACGTTAAGGTTTACATGTAGTGGCATATTGCTCCTGCAGGACTGACCACAGTAATAAGTAATGAGTGGAAAGAAAGAAAGTAGGTCGAGCAGCTGGCGGCAGTAACTATGACTCTCTTAAGGTAGCCAAATGCCTCGTCACTCGGCGAGATTTATTTGAAAACTCAAGGAAATCGTAGTTGAAGTAAATCAGACAACGGTAACATGCACAGGTGGTGGCGTATCGCTCTGCAGGACTGACCACAGTACGATTTAAAGGGAGGAAAGGTTCAAAGAAGGGGGAGCAGCTGGCTGCAGTAACTATGACTCGCTTAAGGTAGCCAAATGCCTCGTCACTCGGCGAAATTTATTTGAAAACTCGAGGAAATCGTCGTTGAAGTAACTCAGACAACGGTAACATGGACAGGTGGTGGCGTATCGCTTCTGTAGGACACCACAGTACGAATTAAAGAGAGGAAAGATTCAAAGAAGGGGCAGCAGCTGGCTGCAGTAACTATGACTCTCTTAAGGTAGCCAAATGCCTCGTCACCCGGCGAGGTACATTTGCTAACTCGAGAGACTCGTAGTGGGAGTAACAGTGACGACGTTAACGTGGACATATAGTGGCACATCGGTTCTGTAGGACAGCCATAGCAAGAATGATAGAGAGAATGGGCTTAGAAAAGTGGGAGCAGCAGGCAGGGGTACTATGACTCTCTTAAGGCAGCCAAATGCCTCGTCACCATGTGAAATTTTTTTTAAAAACTCGAGATTATCTTCGTTAAGGTAGCTCAGACAACGTTAAGGTTTACATGTAGTGGCATATTGCTCCTGCAGGACTGACCACAGTAATAATTAATGAGTGGAAAGAAAGAAAGTAGGTCGAGCAGCTGGCAGCAGTATCTATGACTCTCTTGAGGTAGCCAAATGCCTCATCACTCGGCGAAATTTATTTGAAAACTCGAGGAAATCGTCGTCGAAGTAACTCAGACAACGGTAACATATACAGGTGGTGGCGTATCGCTTCTGCAGGACACCAAGGTACGAATTAAAGAGAGGAAAAATTCTAAGATGGGGCAGCAGCTGGCTGCGGTAGCTATGACTCTCTCAAGGTAGCGAAATGCCTCGTCATCCGGCGAGGAACATTTGCTAACTCGAGAGACTCGTAGTGGGAGTAACAGTGACGACGTTAACGTGGACATATAGTGGCACATCGGTTCCGTAGGACAGGCGATGGCAAGAATGATATAGAGAATGGGCTTAGAAAAGTGGGAGCAGCGGGCAGGAGTACTATGACTCTCTTAAGGTAGCCAAATGCCTCGTCACCATGTGAAATTTTTTTTGAAAACTCGAGGATATCTTCGATAAGGTAGCTCAGACAACGTTAAGGTTTACATGTAGTGGCATATTGCTCCTGCAGGACTGACCACAGTAATAATTAAAGAGTGGAAAGAAAGAAAGTAGGTCGAGCAACTGGCAGCAGTAACTGTGAGTCTCTTAAGGTAGCCAAATACCTCGTCACTCGGCGAAATTTATTTGAAAACTCGAGGAAATCGTCATCGAAGTAACTCAGACAACGGTAACATGCACAGGTGGTGGCGTATCGCTCTGCAGGACTGACCACAGTACGATTTAAAGGGAGGAAAGATTCAAAGAAGGGGGAGCAGCTGGCTGCAGTAACAATGACGCTTATAAGGTAGCCAAATGCCTCGTCATCCGGCGAGGTACATTTGCTAACTCGAGAGACTCGTAGTGGGAGTAACGGAGGCGACGTTAACGTGGACATATAGTGGCACATCGGTTCTGTAGGACAGCCATAGCAAGAATGATAGAGAGAAAGGGCTTAGAAAAGTAGGAGCAGCAGGCAGGGGTACTATGATTCCCTTAAGGTAGCCAAATGCCTCGTCAACATGTGAAATTTTTTTTTAAAACTCGAGAATATCTTCGTTAAGGTAGCTCAGACAACGTTAAGGTTTACATGTAGTGGCATATTGCTCCTGCAGGAGTGACCACAGTAATAATTAATGAGTGGAAAGGAAGAAAGTAGGTCGAGGAGCTGGCGGCAGTAACTATGACTCTCTTAAGGTAGCCAAATGCCTCGTCACTCGGCGAAATTTATTTGAAAACTCGAGGAAATCGTCGTTGAAGTAACTCAGACAACGGTAACATGGACAGGTGGTGGCGTATCGCTTCTGCAGGACACCAAGGTACGAATTAAAGAGAGGAAAGATTCAAAGAAGGGGGAGCAGCCGGCTGCAGTAACTATGACTCTCTTAAGGTAGCCAAATGCCTCGTCAGTCGGCGAAATTTATTTGATAACTCGAGGAAATCGTCGTTGAAGTAACTCAGACAACGGTAACATGGACAGGTGGTGGCGTATCGCTTCTGCAGGACACCACAGTACGAATTAAAGAGGGGAAAGATTCAAAGAAGGGGGAGCAGCTGGCTGCAGTAACTATGACCCTCTTAAGGTAGCCAAATGCCTCGTCATCCGGCGACGTACATTTGCTAACTCGAGAGACTGGTAGTGGGAGTAACAGTGACGACGTTAACGTGGACATATAGTGGCACATCGGTTCCGTAGGACAGGCCATAGCAAGAATGATAGAGAGAATGGGCTTAGAAAAGTGGGAGCAGCAGGCAGGGGTACTATGATTCTCTTAAGGTAGCCAAATGCCTCGTCACCATGTGAAATTGCTTTTGAAAACTCGAGAATATCTTAGTTAAGGTAGCTCAGACAACGTTTAGGTTTACATGTAGTGGCATATTGCTCCTGCAGGACTGACCACAGTAATAATTAAAGAGTGGAAAGAAAGAAAGCAGGTCGAGCAGCTGGCAACAGTAACTATGACTCTCTTAAGGTAGCCAAATGCCTCGTCACTCGGCGAAATTTATTTGAAAACTCGAGGAAATCGTCCTTGAAATAACTCAGACAACGGTAACATATACGGGTGGTGGCGTATCGCTTCTGCAGGACACCAAGGTACGAATTAAAGAGAGGAAAGATTCAAAGAAGGGGGAGCAGCCGGCTGCAGTAACTGTGACTCTCTTAAGGTAGCCAAATGCCTCGTCACTCGGCGAAATTTACTTGAAAACTCGAGGAAATCGTTGTTGAAGTAACTCAGACAACAGTAACAAGGACAGGTGGTGGCGTATCGCATCTGCAGGACTGACCACAGTACGAATTAAAGACAGGAAAGATTCAAAGAAGGGGGAGCAGCTGGCTGCAGTAACTATGACGCTTATAAGGTAGCCAAATGCCTCGTCATCCGGCGAGGTACATTTGCTAACTCGAGAGACTCGTAGTGGGAGTAACAGAGACGACGTTAACGTGGACATATAGTGGCACATCGGTTCTGTAGGACAGCCATAGCAAGAATGATAGAGAGAAAGAGCTTAGAAAAGTGGGAGCAGCAGGCAGGGAAACTATGACTCCCTTAAGGTAGCCAAATGCCTCGTCACCATGTGAAATTTTTTTTGAAAACTCGAGGATATTTTCGTTAAGGGAGCTCAGACAACGTTAAGGTTTACATGTAGTGGCATATTGCTCCTGCAGGACTGACCACAGTAATAATTAATGAGTGGAAAGAAAGAAAGTGGGTCGAGCAGCTGGCGGCAGTAACTATGACTCTCTTAAGGTAGCCAAATGCCTCGTCACTCGGCGAGATTTATTTGAAAAATCAAGGAAATCGTCGTTGAATAAATCAGACAACGGTAACATGCACAGGTGGTGGCGTATCGCTCTGCAGGACTGACCACAGTACGATTTAAAGGGAGGAAAGATTCAAAGAAGGGGGAGCAGCTGGCTGCAGTAACTATGACTCTCTTAAGGTAGCCAAATGCCTCGTCACCCGGCGAGGTACATTTGCTAACTCGCGAGACTCGTAGTGGGAGTAACAGTGACGACATTAACGTGGACATATAGTGGCACATCGGTTCTGTAGGACAGCCATAGCAAGAATGATAGACAGAATGGGCTTAGAAAAGTGGGAGCGGCAGGCAGGGGTACTATGACTCACTTAAGGCAGCCAAATGCCTCGTCACAATGTGAAATTTTTTTTGAAAACTTGAGAATATCTTCGTTAAGGTAGCTCAGACAACGTTAAGGTTTACATGTAGTGGCATATTGCTCCTGCAGGACTGACCACAGTATTAATTAATGAGTGGAAAGAATGAAAGTAGGTCGAGCAGCTGGCAGCAGTAACTATGACTCTCTTAAGGTAGCCAAATGCCTCGTTACTCGGCGAAATTTATTTGAAAACTCGAGGAAATCGTCCTTGAAATAACTCAGACAACGGTAACATATACGGGTGGTGGCGTATCGCTTCTGCAGGACACCAAGGTACGAATTAAAGAGAGGAAAGATTCAAAGAAGGGGGAGCAGCCGGCTGCAGTAACTGTGACTCTCTTAAGGTAGCCAAATGCCTCGTCACTCGGCGAAATTTATTTGAAAACTCGAGGAAATCGTCGTTGAAGTAACTCAGACAATGGTAACATGGACAGGTGGTGGCGTATCGCTTCTGCAGGACACCAAGGTACGAATTAAAGAGAGGAAAGATTCAAAGAAGGGGGAGCAGCTGGCTGCAGTAACTATGACTCTCTTAAGGTAGCCAAATGTCGCGTCATCCGGCGAGGTACATTTGCTAACTCGAGAGACTCGTAGTGGGAGTAACAGAGACGACGTTAACGTGGACATATAGTGGCACATCGGTTCTGTAGGACAGCCATAGCAAGAATGATAGAGAGAAAGGGCTTAGAAAAGTAGGAGCAGCAGGCAGGGGTACTATGACTCCCTTAAGGTAGCCAAATGCCTCGTCACCATGTGAAATTTTTTTTGAAAACTCGAGGATATTTTCGTTAAGGTAGCTCAGACAACGTTAAGGATTACATGTAGTGGCATATTGCTCCTGCAGGACTGACCACAGTAATAATTAATGAGTGGAAAGAATGAAAGTAGGTCGAGCAGCTGGCAGCAGTAACTATGACTCTCTTAAGGTAGCCAAATGCCTCGTCACTCGGCGAAATTTATTTGAAAACTCGAGGAAATCGTCGTTGAAGTAACTCAGACAACGGTAACATGGACAGGTGGTGGCGTATCGCTTCTGCAGGACACCAAGGTACGAATTAAAGAGAGGAAAGATTCAAAGAAGGGGGAGCAGCCGGCTGCAGTAACTGTGACTCTCTTAAGGTAGCCAAATGCCTCGTCACTCGGCGAAATTTACTTGAAAACTCGAGGAAATCGTTGTTGAAGTAACTCAGACAACAGTAACATGGACAGGTGGTGGCGTATCGCATCTGCAGGACTGACCACAGTACGAATTAAAGACAGGAAAGATTCAAAGAAGGGGGAGCAGCTGGCTGCAGTAACTATGACGCTTATAAGGTAGCCAAATGCCTCGTCATCCGGCGAGGTACATTTGCTAACTCGAGAGACTCGTAGTGGGAGTAACAGAGACGACGTTAACGTGGACATATAGTGGCACATCGGTTCTGTAGGACAGCCATAGCAAGAATGATAGAGAGAAAGAGCTTAGAAAAGTGGGAGCAGCAGGCAGGGAAACTATGACTCCCTTAAGGTAGCCAAATGCCTCGTCACCATGTGAAATTTTTTTTGAAAACTCGAGGATATTTTTGTTAAGGTAGCTCAGACAACGTTAAGGTTTAGATGTAGTGGCATATTGCTCCTGCAGGAGTGACCACAGTAATAATTAATGAGTGGAAAGGAAGAAAGTAGGTCGAGGAGCTGGCGGCAGTGACTATGACTCTCTTAAGGTAGCCAAATGCCTCGTCACTCGGCGAGATTTATTTGAAAAATCAAGGAAATCGTCGTTGAATAAATCAGACAACGGTAACATGCACAGGTGGTGGCGTATCGCTCTGCAGGACTGACCACAGTACGATTTAAAGGGAGGAAAGATTCAAAGAAGGGGGAGCAGCTGGCTGCAGTAACTATGACTCTCTTAAGGTAGCCAAATGCCTCGTCACCCGGCGAGGTACATTTGCTAACTCGCGAGACTCGTAGTGGGAGTAACAGTGACGACATTAACGTGGACATATAGTGGCACATCGGTTCTGTAGGACAGCCATAGCAAGAATGATAGACAGAATGGGCTTAGAAAAGTGGGAGCAGCAGGCAGGGGTACTATGACTCACTTAAGGCAGCCAAATGCCTCGTCACCATGTGAAATTTTTTTTGAAAACTCGAGAATATATTCGTTAAGGTAGCTCAGACAACGTTAAGGTTTACATGTAGTGGCATATTGCTCCTGCAGGACTGACCACAGTAATAATTAATGAGTGGAAAGAATGAAAGTAGGTCGAGCAGCTGGCAGCAGTAACTATGACTCTCTTAAGGTAGCCAAATGCCTCGTCACTCGGCGAAATTTATTTGAAAACTCGAGGAAATCGTCGTCGAAGTAACTCAGACATCGGTAACATATACGGGTGGTGGCGTATCGCTTCTGCAGGACACAAGGTACGAATTGAAGAGAGGAAAGATTCAAAGAAGGGGGAGCAGCTGGCTGCAGTAACTATGACTCTCTTAAGGTAGCCAAATGCCGCGTCATCCGGCGAGGTACATTTGCTAACTCGAGAGACTCGTAGTGGGAGTAACAGAGACGACGTTAACGTGGACATATAGTGGCACATCGGTTCTGTAGGACAGCCATAGCAAGAATGATAGAGAGAAAGGGCTTAGAAAAGTAGGAGCAGCAGGCAGGGGTGCTATGACTCCCTTAAGGTAGCCAAATGCCTCGTCACCATGTGAAATTTTTTTTGAAAACTCGATGATATTTTCGTTAAGGTAGCTCAGACAACGTTAAGGATTACATGTAGTGGCATATTGCTCCTGCAGGACTGACCACAGTAATAATTAATGAGTGGAAAGAATGAAAGTAGGTCGAGCAGCTGGCAGCAGTAACTATGACTCTCTTAAGGTAGCCAAATGCCTCGTCACTCGGCGAAATTTATTTGAAAACTCGAGGAAATCGTCGTTGAAGTAACTCAGACAACGGTAACATGGACAGGTGGTGGCGTATCGCTTCTGCAGGACACCAAGGTACGAATTAAAGAGAGGAAAGCTTCAAAGAAGGGGGAGCAGCCGGCTGCAGTAACTGTGACTCTCTTAAGGTAGCCAAATGCCTCGTCACTCGGCGAAATTTACTTGAAAACTCGAGGAAATCGTTGTTGAAGTAACTCAGACAACAGTAACATGGACAGGTGGTGGCGTATCGCATCTGCAGGACTGACCACAGTACGAATTGAAGACAGGAAAGATTCAAAGAAGGGGGAACAGCTGGCTGCAGTAACTATGACGCTTATAAGGTAGCCAAATGCCTCGTCATCCGGCGAGGTACATTTGCTAACTCGAGAGACTCGTAGTGGGAGTAACAGAGACGACGTTAACGTGGACATATAGTGGCACATCGGTTCTGTAGGACAGCCATAGCAAGAATGATAGAGAGAAAGAGCTTAGAAAAGTGGGAGCAGCAGGCAGGGAAACTATGACTCCCTTAAGGTAGCCAAATGCCTCGTCACCATGTGAAATTTTTTTTGAAAACTCGAGGATACTTTTGTTAAGGTAGCTCAGACAACGTTAAGGTTTACATGTAGTGGCATATTGCTCCTGCAGGAGTGACCACAGTAATAATTAATGAGTGGAAAGGAAGAAAGTAGGTCGAGGAGCTGGCGGCAGTAACTATGACTCTCTTAAGGTAGCCAAATGCCTCGTCACTCGGCGAGATTTATTTGAAAACTCGAGGAAATCGTCGTTGAAGTAACTCAGACAACGGTAACATGCACAGGTGGTGGCGTATCGCTTCAGCAGGACTGACCTCAGTACGATTTAAAGGGAGGAAATACTCAAAGAAGGGGGAGCAGCTGGCTGCAGTAACTATGACTTTCTTAAGGTAGCCAAATGCCTCGTCACACGGCGAGGTACATTTGCTAACTCGAGAGACTCGTAGTGGGAGTAACAGTGACAACGCTAACCTGGACATATAGTGGCACATCGGTTCTGTAGGACAGCCATAGCCAGAATGATAGAGAGAAAGGGCTTAAAAAAGTGGGAGCAGCAGGCAGGGGTACTATGACTCTCTTAAGGCAGCCAAATGCCTCGTCACCATGTGAAATTTTTTTTGAAAACTCGAGAATATCTTCGTTAAGGTAGCTCAGACAACGTTAAGGTTTACATGTAGTGGCATATTGCTCCTGCAGGACTGACCACAGTAATAATTAATGAGTGGAAAGAAAGAAAGTAGGTCGAGCAGCTGGCGGCAGTTACTATGACTCTCTTAAGGTAGCCAAATGCCTCGTCACTCGGCGAGATTTACTTGAAAACTCAAGGAAATCGTCGTTGAATAAATCAGACAACGGTAACATGCACAGGTGGTGGCGTATCGCTCTGCAGGACTGACCACAGTACGATTTAAAGGGAGGAAAGATTCAAAGAAGGGGGAGCAGCTGGCTGCAGTAACTATGACTCTCTTAAGGTAGCCAAATGCCTCGTCACCCAGCGAGGTACATTTGCTAACTCGCGGGACTCGTAGTGGGAGTAACAGTGACGACATTAACGTGGACATATAGTGGCACATCGGTTCTGTAGGACAGCCATAGCAAGAATGATAGACAGAATGGGCTTAGAAAAGTGGGAGCAGCAGGCAGGGGTACTATGACTCACTTAAGGCAGCCAAATGCCTCGTCACCATGTGAAATTTTTTTTGAAAACTCGAGAATATCTTCGTTAAGGTAGCTCAGACAACGTTAAGGTTTACATGTAGTGGCATATTGCTCCTGCAGGACTGACCACAGTAATAATTAATGAGTGGAAAGAATGAAAGTAGGTCGAGCAGCTGGCAGCAGTAACTATGACTCTCTTAAGGTAGCCAAATGCCTCGTCTTCCGGCGAGGTACATTTGCTAACTCGAGAGACTCGTAGTGGGAGTAACAGTGACGACGTTAACGTGGACATATAGTGGCACATCGGTTCTGTAGGACAGCCATAGCAAGAATGATAGAGAGAATGGGCTTAGAAAAGTGGGAGCAGCAGGCAGGGGTACTATGACTCTCTTAAGGCAGCCAAATGCCTCGTCACCATGTGAAATTTTTTTTGAAAACTCGAGAATATCTTCGTTAAGGTAGCCCAGACAACGTTAAGGTTTACATGTAGTGGCATATTGGTCCTGCAGGACTGACCACAGTAATAATTAATGAGTGGAAAGAATGAAAGTAGGTCGAGCAGCCGGCAGCAGTAACTATGACTCTCTTAAGGTAGCCAAATGCCTCGTCACTCGGCGAAATTTATTTGAAAACTCGAGGAAATCGTCGTTGAAGTAACGCAGACAACGGTAACATGCACAGGTCGTGGCGTATCGCTTCAGCAGGACCGACCTCAGTACGATTTAAAGGGAGGAAAGATTCAAAGAAGGGGGAGAAGCTGGCTGCAGTAACTATGACTCTCTTAAGGTAGCCAAATGCCTCGTCACCCGGCGATGTACATTTGCTAACTCGAGAGACTCGTAGTGGGAGTAACAGTGACGACGTTAACGTGGACATATAGTGGCACATCGGTTCTGTAGGAGAGCCATAGCAAGAATGATGGAGAGAAAGGGCTTAAAAAAGAGGGAGCAGCAGGCAGGGGTACTATGACTCTCTTAAGGCAGCCAAATGCCTCGTCACCATGTGAAATTTTTTTTGAAAACTCGAGAATATCTTCGTTAAGGTAGCTCAGACAACGTTAAGGTTTACATGTAGTGGCATATTGCTCCTGCAGGACTGACCACAGTAATAATTAATGAGTGGAAGGAATGAAAGTAGGTCGAGCAGCTGGCAGCAGTAACTATGACTCTCTTAAGGTAGCCAAATGCCTCGTCACTCGGCGAAATTTATTTGAAAACTCGAGGAAATCGTCGTCGAAGTAACTCAGACATCGGTAACATATACGGGTGGTGGCGTATCGCTTCTGCAGGACACAAGGTACGAATTAAAGAGAGGAAAGATTCAAAGAAGGGGGAGCAGCTGGCTGCAGTAACTATGACTCTCTTCAGGTAGCCAAATGCCGCGTCATCCGGCGAGGTACATTTGCTAACTCGAGAGACTCGTAGTGGGAGTAACAGAGACGACGTTAACGTGGACATATAGTGGCACATCGGTTCTGTAGGACAGCCATAGCAAGAATGATATAGAGAAAGGGCTTAGAAAAGTAGGAGCAGCAGGCAGGGGTACTATGAATCCCTTAAGGTAGCCAAATGCCTCGTCACCATGTGAAATTTTTTTTGAAAACTCGAGGATATTTTCGTTAAGGTACCTCAGACAACGTTAAGGATTAAATGTAGTGGCATATTGCTCCTGCAGGACTGACCACAGTAATAATTAATGAGTGGAAAGAATGAAAGTAGGTCGAGCAGCTGGCGGCAGTAACTATGACTCTCTTAAGGTAGCCAAATGCCTCGTCACTCGGCGAAATTTATTTGAAAACTCGAGGAAATCGTCCTTGAAATAACTCAGACAACGGTAACATATACAGGTGGTGGCGTATCGCTTCTGCAGGACACCAAGGTACGAATTAAAGAGAGGAAAGATTCAAAGAAGGGGGAGCAGCCGGCTGCAGTAACTGTGACTCTCTTAAGGTAGCCAAATGCCTCGTCACTCGGCGAAATTTACTTGAAAACTCGAGGAAATCGTTGTTGAAGTAACTCAGACAACAGTAACATGGACAGGTGGTGGCGTATCGCATCTGCAGGACTGACCACAGTACGAATTAAAGACAGGAAAGATTCAAAGAAGGGGGAGCAGCTGGCTGCAGTAACTATGACGCTTATAAGGTAGCCAAATGCCACGTCATCCGGCGAGGTACATTTGCTAACTCGAGAGACTCGTAGTGGGAGTAACAGAGACGACGTTAACGTGGACATATAGTGGCACATCGGTTCTGTAGGACAGCCATAGCAAGAATGATAGAGAGAAAGAGCTTAGAAAAGTGGGAGCAGCAGGCAGGGAAACTATGACTCCCTTAAGGTAGCCAAATGGCTCGTCACCATGTGAAATTTTTTTTGGAAAACTCGAGGATATTTTCGTTAAGGTAGCTCAGACAACGTTAAGGTTTACATGTAGTGGCATATTGCTCCTGCAGGAGTGACCACAGTAATAATTAATGAGTGGAAAGGAAGAAAGTAGGTCGAGGAGCTGGCGGCAGTAACTATGACTCTCTTAATGCCCACATGATGCGTCACATACGGATCCTCTCAATCCACTCCTCAGCATCCTTGCGATGTCGAGTGGATGATGGTTCGCTTAGCCTCTCGGTGGGAAATCCTAGCTCTGGCCTTCTCGTGGCAGGGGTCGTGAGAGGTTCCTAGGAAGGTTACTTGAGTACTTGAGTATAGCTCTTCCAAAGTTCCTCGACCGACAGAGCGGGGTGAACCCTTTTTGGGCTTGGGGGTTGCCGCCCCCCCTGCCCTTGTTTCAGCTGGCCCCAACGACAGAAAGATAGCAGGTAGCGGTACTCCCACAGGAGATGCCGCGCCAGTTGTTGGGTCAGCATCCGACGCCGCCAGTTCGGGTCGAGCCGCAGTGTCTGCCATCGCATGCCCTGAGTGCCACCGGACCTTCTCCACCAAGACAGGTCTTGGGGTACATCGTCGCCGTGCCCATCCTGCCGCAGCCAATGCAGAGGTGACCACCGAGAGGGTGAAGGCCAGGTGGTCAAGTGAAGAGCTGCTACGCCTGGCCCACTCTGAGGCAGCACTCACGCTCAAAGGCACCCGGTTCCTAAATCAAGAACTGGCTAAGGCGTTCCCAAACCGTTCGGTTGAGTCCATTAAAGGACAGCGCCGTGGGACAGCCTATAAGAACCAGGTTGCCGAGTTTGTTGCTGCCCTCTCTGCTCTTGGGGAGGGGCCACCTCCATCTGTTGCTGCTGTGGACACTGCAAGTTCCTGTGCAGCACCCCCCTCCGTGTCTTCAGCTGTTGATGCAGTCGACCAGGCTGTCTGGTCGGCTCTGGCAGCCCTCCCGTCGTCTGGGCCTAAGTTCAGTGCAGTGGATGACATCCTGGCGCTTGGGGCAACTACATCGGCCTCAGTCATCATGGGCATGCTATCGGCCGCCCTTGATGCTATTGGCAGCAGGGAGCCATCCAACAATCCTGTTGCCTCCCGCCAGTTGTCAGAGCCACGAGTGACGAAGCGGGCCCTGCGGAGGAGGGAGTACGCCCTCTGTCAGCAGGCATTCTCAAAGAGCGCTGCTCGCTGCATCAGCGGCCTTCTGGACGGAACGCTCCTTCACCCACCACCAGCGATTCCTGGGTTGGTGGAGTTTTGGAAGGACCTGTTCACCCGGCGACCATCTGGCCGGGTGGGCCGTCTGGAGGGTCGGCTGTTGCCTTCCTCCATCGAGGTTCCCTTCGAACAGCTGTGGGCCCCTATTACGATGGAGGAAGTTGCTGCAGCGCTCCCCCCTCGTCGCTCTGCTGCAGGCCCAGACCGATTGACTCCGGCCCAGATTCGCCGTATACCCCGTGAGGTCCTCCTCAAAATCCTTAACCTTTTCCTTTTGACCCGTCGCCTCCCATCCCGTCTTCTCCAAGCCCGTACATCCCTGTTACCTAAGAAGGCCGCCCCAGCATCCCCCGCTGACTTCCGTCCGATCACAGTATGCTCAGTCCTCGCTAGGATCTTCCATAAGATCCTGGCGGGGCGTCTGATGCGGACCTGTGTGCTGGACGGGCGTCAGCGGGCCTTCCTTCCGCAGGATGGGATGCTGCACAACACATTCCTGTTGGACTTGGCGATGACTCAGGCCAGGGTGAACTGTCGCTCTCTCTATGTCGCATCCCTGGATGTGTCCAAGGCATTTGACTCTCTAGACCATGGTGCCCTGAGGCCCGCCCTGAGGGCACATGGTCTACCTGACGAGTTCATTGGATACATCCTGGGATGCTACGAGGAGGCGGTGACGATGATCTCTGGTCCTGGGAAGTCGCTGGGCCCAGTGCGGCCTTCAAGAGGTGTTAGGCAGGGTGATCCACTCTCTCCCATCCTCTTTAACCTTTCCTTGGACCTCGTGCTTGCTCGCCTCCCAGAATACATTGGTGCCAATGTGATGGGACGACGTCTCAACGCTGCCGCCTTTGCTGATGACCTCCTGCTGTTCGCTGAAACTCCAGGAGGGCTCCAGGACCTTATTGATGCAGCAACATCTGCCCTTGGAGACCTCGGTCTCCAAGTTAATCCCGGAAAGTGCTTCACTCTCGCTCTCGCTGCGTCTGGCCGCGAGAAGAAGATTAAGGTCGACGACACCGCGACCTTCAGGGCTGGCCACACCATCCTCCCAGCCCTGGCGATTGAGAGCACTTTCCGGTATCTTGGTCTGGAGTTCTCCACGAGCGGACGCAGCCTCTTTCATCCGAGGCGGGAGGTCGAGCGACAGTTGAGCGTCCTATCCAAGGCACCACTTAAACCCCAACAGCGTCTACATGCCCTCAGAACTGTCATTCTGCCAGGAATACATCATGGCTTGGCCCTTTCGAGGACCCGCCTAGGAGCCCTGTCAGCAATGGACACCACCATCCGCGCAGCGATTAGATCTTGGCTGTGCCTGCCAGCGGACGTCCCTGTTGGCTACTTCCATGCCCCTGTTTCATCTGGGGGACTGGGAGTGCCATCAGCCCGCTGGCTTGGGCCTCTCCTGCGGCGGAATCGGCTCGCAAAGATGCGGGCATTGGGTGTCCTGTCTGACGGGACTGCAGATGACGTTCTGGGGCGTGAGATTGGGAGGCTTGAGCAGCAACTACGGGGTAACAACACGGTCATACGAACTACCAACCAAATGGGCCGGATGTGGGCTGAACGGCTGCATCTGTCGGTGGACGGCGCCGCCCTTAAGAAGTCTGCCCGAACACCAGGGCAGCATAGCTGGGTCGATAACCCACGACTAGCTATGACAGGCCGCGACTTCATCTCCTGCATCCGTACTAGGATCAATGCCCTTCCAACTCGGGCACGGTTGCAGCGAGGTCGTGCTGGTGACACTAACTGCCGGGCTGGCTGCATCGCTAAAGAAACTGCAAATCACGTTGTCCAGCACTGCTTCAGGAGTCACGACGCTAGAGTGAAGCGACACAACGCCCTTGCATGCTATATCGCGCAGGGACTTCGTCGCAGGGGCTTCGACATTCACCTGGAGCCCCACCTCAGGACATCCGAGGGACTGAAGAAGCCGGACATCGTGGCAGTTCGTGGCGATGCAGCCCATATCATCGATGCCCAGGTAGTTGGTGTTAACCTTGACGTCGACGAGTGTCACCAGCAGAAGGTCGCGGTCTACAATAGGGAAGCTGTCCACCAGGCAATTAGCGGCCAGATCACAGCATTCAAGAGCATCACCACCTCTTCAGCTACCATCTCATGGAGGGGGGTGTGGTCACCCACATCTGCACAGGACCTGCGGCAGCTTGGGTTCAAGAATTACCACCTCGCGATGATGTCTACACGGGTACTCCTCGGGACTGTGATGGCGGCACGGCGGTTTGACACAATGACTGCTGTGAGAAGCACGATGCCCCGGACTGGTGTCGGGTGATGGCTCAAGTATATGTGTCTACGCTGCTGCCTGGCGTCTATACACAGGCATAACACCTTCTTTGTTCACGTTCCTTTTCCTGTCCGTCAAGTGTTTGTATTGTATATGTCTTTTGTAAACCCACTCTGTGGGTAACCATTCTTTATGTATGTTCACTTAACGTGAATAAAGACGGCTTAAATAGCCAAATGCTTCGTCACTCGGCGAGATTTATTTGAAAACTCGAGGAAATCGTCGTTGAAGTAACTCAGACAACGGTAACATGCACAGGTGGTGGCGTATCGCTTCAGCAGGACCGACCTCAGTACAATTTAAAGGGAGGAAAGATTCAAAGAAGGGGGAGAAGCTGGCTGCAGTAACTATGACTCTCTTAAGGTAGCCAAATGCCTCGTCACCCGGCGATGTACATTTGCTAACTCGAGAGACTCGTAGTGGGAGTAACAGTGACGACGTTAACGTGGACATATAGTGGCACATCGGTTCTGTAGGACAGCCATAGCAAGAATGATGGAGAGAAAGGGCTTAAAAAAGTGGGAGCAGCAGGCAGGGGTACTATGACTCTCTTAAGGCAGCCAAATGCCTCGTCACCATGTGAAATTTTTTTTGAAAACTCGAGAATATCTTCGTTAAGGTAGCTCAGACAACGTTAAGGTTTACATGTAGTGGCATATTGCTCCTGCAGGACTGACCACAGTAATAATTAATGAGTGGAAAGAATGAAAGTAGGTCGAGCAGCTGGCAGCAGTAACTATGACTCTCTTAAGGTAGCCAAATACCTCGTCACTCGGCGAAATTTATTTGAAAACTCGAGGAAATCGTCCTTGAAATAACTCAGACAACGGTAACATATACGGGTGTTGGCGTATCGCTTCTGCAGGACACCAAGGTACGAATTAAAGAGAGGAAAGATTCAAAGAAGGGGGAGCAGCCGGCTGCAGTAACTGTGACTCTCTTAAGGTAGCCAAATGCCTCGTCACTCGGCGAAATTTACTTGAAAACTCGAGGAAATCGTTGTTGAAGTAACTCAGACAACAGTAACATGGACAGGTGGTGGCGTATCGCATCTGCAGGACTGACCACAGTACGAATTAAAGACAGGAAAGATTCAAAGAAGGGGGAGCAGCTGGCTGCAGTAACTATGACGCTTATAAGGTAGCCAAATGCCACGTCATCCGGCGAGGTACATTTGCTAACTCGAGAGACTCGTAGTGGGAGTAACAGAGACGACGTTAACGTGGACATATAGTGGCACATCGGTTCTGTAGGACAGCCATAGCAAGAATGATAGAGAGAAAGAGCTTAGAAAAGTGGGAGCAGCAGGCAGGGAAACTATGACTCCCTTAAGGTAGCCAAATGCCTCGTCACCATGTGAAATTTTTTTTGGAAAACTCGAGGATATTTTCGTTAAGGTAGCTCAGACAACGTTAAGGTTTACATGTAGTGGCATATTGCTCCTGCAGGAGTGACCACAGTAATAATTAATGAGTGGAAAGGAAGAAAGTAGGTCGAGGAGCTGGCGGCAGTAACTATGACTCTCTTAAGGTAGCCAAATGCCTCGTCACTCGGCGAGATTTATTTGAAAACTCGAGGAAATCGTCGTTGAAGTAACTCAGACAACGGTAACATGCACAGGTGGTGGCGTATCGCTTCAGCAGGACTGACCTCAGTACGATTTAAAGGGAGGAAATACTCAAAGAAGGGGGAGCAGCTGGCTGCAGTAACTATGACTTTCTTAAGGTAGCCAAATGCCTCGTCACACGGCGAGGTACATTTGCTAACTCGAGAGACTCGTAGTGGGAGTAACAGTGACGACGCTAACCTGGACATATAGTGGCACATCGGTTCTGTAGGACAGCCACAGCAAGAATGATAGAGAGAAAGGGCTTAAAAAAGTGGGAGCAGCAGGCAGGGGTACTATGACTCTCTTAAGGCAGCCAAATGCCTCGTCACCATGTGAAATTTTTTTTGAAAACTCGAGAATATCTTCGTTAAGGTAGCTCAGACAACGTTAAGGTTTACATGTAGTGGCATATTGCTCCTGCAGGACTGACCACAATAATAATTAATGAGTGGAAAGAAAGAAAGTAGGTCGAGCAGCTGGCGGCAGTAACTATGACTCTCTTAAGGTAGTCAAATGCCTCGTCACTCGGCGAGATTTATTTGAAAACTCAAGGAAATCGTCGTTGAATAAATCAGACAACGGTAACATGCACAGGTGGTGGCGTATCGCTCTGCAGGACTGACCACAGTACGATTTAAAGGGAGGAAAGATTCAAAGAAGGGGGAGCAGCTGGCAGCAGTAACTATGACTCTCTTAAGGTAGCCAAATGCCTCGTCACTCGGCGAAATTTATTTGAAAACTCGAGGAAATCGTCGTCGAAGTAACTCAGACTTCGGTAACATATACGGGTGGTGGCGTATCGCTTCTGCAGGACACAAGGTACGAATTAAAGAGAGGAAAGATTCAAAGAAGGGGGAGCAGCTGGCTGCAGTAACTATGACTCTCTTAAGGTAGCCAAATGCCGCGTCATCCGGAGAGGTACATTTGCTAACTCGAGAGACTCGTAGTGGGAGTAACAGAGACGACGTTAACGTGGACATATAGTGGCACATCGGTTCTGTAGGACAGCCATAGCAAGAATGATAGAGAGAAAGGGCTTAGAAAAGCAGGAGCAGCAGGCAGGGGTACTATGACTCCCTTAAGGTAGCCAAATGCCTCGTCACCATGTGAAATTTTTTTTGAAAACTCGAGGATATTTTCGTTAAGGTAGCTCAGACAACGTTAAGGATTACATGTAGTGGCATATTGCTCCTGCAGGACTGACCACAGTAATAAATAATGAGTGGAAAGAATGAAAGTAGGTCGAGCAGCTGGCAGCAGTAACTATGACTCTCTTAAGGTAGCCAAATGCCTCGTCACTCGGCGAAATTTATTTGAAAACTCGAGGAAATCGTCGTTGAAGTAACTCAGACAACGGTAACATGGACAGGTGGTGGCGTATCGCTTCTGCAGGACCGACCTCAGTACGATTTAAAGGGAGGAAAGATTCAAAGAAGGGGGAGAAGCTGGCTGCAGTAACTATGACTCTCTTAAGGTAGTCAAATGCCTCGTCACCCGGCGATGTACATTTGCTAACTCGAGAGACTCGTAGTGGGAGTAACAGTGACGACGTTAACGTGGACATATAGTGGCACATCGGTTCTGTAGGACAGCCATAGCAAGAATGATGGAGAGAAAGGGCTTAAAAAAGTGGGAGCAGCAGGCAGGGGTACTATGACTCTCTTAAGGCAGCCAAATGCCTCGTCAACATGTGAAATTTTTTTTGAAAACTCGAGAATATCTTCGTTAAGGTAGCTCAGACAACGTTAAGGTCTACATGTAGTGGCATATTGCTCCTGCAGGACTGACCACAGTAATAATTAATGAGTGGAAAGAAAGAAAGTAGGTCGAGCAGCTGGCGGCAGTAACTATGACTCTCTTAAGGTAGCCAAATGCCTCGTCACTCGGCGAGATTTATTTGAAAACTCGAGGAAATCGTAGTTGAAGTAAATCAGACAACGGTAACATGCACAGGTGGTGGCGTATCGCTCTGCAGGACTGACCACAGTACGATTTAAAGGGAGGAAAGGTTCAAAGAAGGGGGAGCAGCTGGCTGCAGGAACTATAACTCTCTTATGGTAGTCAAATGCCTCGTCACCCGGCGAGGTACATTTGCTAACTCGAGAGACTCGTAGTGGGAGTAACAGTGACGACGTTAACGTGGACATATAGTGGCACATCGGTTCTGTAGGACAGCCATAGCAAGAATGATAGAGAGAATGGGCTTAGAAAAGTGGGAGCAGCAGGCAGGGGTACTATGACTCTCTTAAGGCAGCCAAATGCCTCGTCACCATGTGAAATTTTTTTTAAAAACTCGAGATTATCTTCGTTAAGGTAGCTCAGACAACGTTAAGGTTTACATGTAGTGGCATATTGCTCCTGCAGGACTGACCACAGTAATAATTAATGAGTGGAAAGAAAGAAAGTAGGTCGAGCAGCTGGCAGCAGTAACTATGACACTCTTAAGGTAGCCAAATGCCTCGTCACTCGGCGAAATTTATTTGAAAACTCGAGGAAATCGTCGTCGAAGTAACTCAGACAACGGTAACATATACAGGTGGTGGCGTATCGCTTCTGCAGGACACCAAGGTACGAATTAAAGAGAGGAAAAATTCAAAGATGGGGCAGCAGCTGGCTGCGGTAGCTATGACTCTCTCAAGGTAGCGAAATGCCTCGTCATCCGGCGAGGAACATTTGCTAACTCGAGAGACTCGTAGTGGGAGTAACAGTGACGACGTTAACGTGGACATATAGTGGCACATCGGTTCCGTAGGACAGGCGATGGCAAGAATGATAGAGAGAATGGGCTTAGAAAAGTGGGAGCAGCGGGCAGGAGTACTATGACTCTCTTAAGGTAGCCAAATGCCTCGTCACCATGTGAAATTTTTTTTGAAAACTCGAGGATATCTTCGATAAGGTAGCTCAGACAACGTTAAGGTTTACATGTAGTGGCATATTGCTCCTGCAGGACTGACCACAGTAATAATTAAAGAGTGGAAAGAAAGAAAGTAGGTCGAGCAACTGGCAGCAGTAACTATGAGTCTCTTAAGGTAGCCAAATACCTCGTCACTCGGCGAAATTTATTTGAAAACTCGAGGAAATCGTCATCGAAGTAACTCAGACAACGGTAACATGCACAGGTGGTGGCGTATCGCTCTGCAGGACTGACCACAGTACGATTTAAAGGGAGGAAAGATTCAAAGAAGGGAGAGCAGCTGGCTGCAGTAACAATGACGCTTATAAGGTAGCCAAATGCCTCGTCATCCGGCGAGGTACATTTGCTAACTCGAGAGACTCGTAGTGGGAGTAACGGAGACGACGTTAACGTGGACATATAGTGGCACATCGGTTCTGTAGGACAGCCATAGCAAGAATGGTAGAGAGAAAGGGCTTAGAAAAGTGGGAGCAGCAGGCAGGGGTACTATGACTCTCTTAAGGTAGCCAAATGCCTCGTCACCATGTAAAATTTTTTTTGAAAACTCGAGGATATTTTCGTTAAGGTAGCTTAGACAACGTTAAGGTTTACATGTAGTTGCATATTGCTCCTGCAGGACTGACCACAGTAATAATTAAAGAGTGGAAAGAAAGAAAGTGGGTCGAGCAGCTGGCAGCAGTAACTATGACTCTCTTAAGGTAGCCAAATGCCTCGTCACTCGGCGAAATTTATTTGAAAACAAGAGGAAATCGTCGTTGAAGTAACTCAGACAACGGTAACATGGACAGGTGGTGGCGTATCGCTTATGCAGGACACCAAGGTACGAATTAAAGAGAGGAACGATTCAAAGAAGGGGGAGCAGCTGGCTGCAGTAACCATGACTCTCTTAAGGTTGCCAAATGCCTCGTCACCCGGCGAGGTACATTTGCTAACTTGAGAGACTCGTAGTGGGAGTAACAGTGACGACGTTAACGTGGACATATAGTGGCACATCGGTTCTGTAGGACAGCCATAGCAAGAATGATAGAGAGAATGGGCTTAGAAAAGTGGGAGCAGCAGGCAGGGGTACTATGTCACCCTGAAGGCAACCAAATGCCTCGTCACCATGTGAAATTTTTTTTGAAAACTGGAGAATATCTTCGTTAAGGTAGCACAGACAACATTAAGGTTTACATGTAGTGGCATACTGCTTCTGCAGGACTGACCACAGTAATAATTAATGAGTGGAAAGAATGAAAGTAGGTCGAGCAGTTGGCAGCAGTAACTATGACCCTCTTAAGGTAGAGAAATGCCTCGTCACTCGGCGAAATTTATTTGAAAACTCGAGGAAATCGTTGTTGAAGTAACGCAGACAACGGTAACATGGACAGGTGGTGGCGTATCGCTTCTGCAGGACTGACCACAGTACGAATAAAGACAGGAAAGATCCAAAGAAGGGGGAGCAGCTGGCTGCAGTAACTATGATGCTTATAAGGTAGCCAAATGCCTCGTCATCCGGCGAGGTACATTTGCTAACTCGAGTGACTCGTAGTGGGAGTAACAGAGACGACGTTAACGTGGACATATAGTGGCACATCGGTTCTGTAGGACAGCCATAGCAAGAATGGTAGAGAGAAAGGGCTTAGAAAAGTGGGAGCAGCAGGCAGGAGTACTATGACTCTCTTAAGGTAGCCAAATGCCTCGTCACCATGTGAAATTGTTTTTGAAAACTCGAGGATATCATCGATAAGGTATCTCAGACAATGTTAAGGTTTACATGTAGTGGCATATTGCTCCTGCAGAACTGACCACAGTAATAATTAAAGAGTGGAAAGAAAGAAAGTAGGTCGAGCACCTGGCAGCAGTAACTATGACTCTCTTAAGGTAGCCAAATGCCTCGTCACTCGGCGAGATTTATTTGAAAACTCGAGGAAATCGTTGTTGAAGTAAATCAGACAACGGTAACATGCACAGGTGTTGGGGTATCGCTTTGCAGGACTGACCACAGTACGATTTAAAGGGAGGAAAGATTCAAAGAAAGGGGAGCAGCTGCTGCAGTGAATATGGTGCTTATAAGGTAGCCAAATGCCTCGTCATCCGGCGAGGCGCCGGCCGGAGTGGCCGTGCGGTTAAAGGCGCTGCAGTCTGGAACCGCAAGACCGCTACGGTCGCAGGTTCGAATCCTGCCTCGGGCATGGTTGTTTGTGATGTCCTTAGGTTAGTTAGGTTTAACTAGTTCTAAGTTCTAGGGGACTAATGACCTTAGCAGTTGAGTCCCATAGTGCTCAGAGCCATCCGGCGAGGTACATTTGCTAACTCGAGAGACTCGTAGTGGGAGTAACAGAGACGACGTTAACGTGGACATATAGTGGCACATCGGTTCTGTAGGACAGCCATAGCAAGAATGATAGAATGGGCTTAGAAAAGTGGGAGCAGCAGGCATGGGTACTATGACTCCCTTAAGGTAGCCAAATGCTTCGTCACCATGTAAAATTTTTTTTGAAAACTCGAGGATATTTTCGTTAAGGTAGCTTAGACAACGTTAAGGTTTACATGTAGTGGCATATTGCTCCTGCAGGACTGACCACAGTAATAATTAAAGAGTGGAAAGAAAGAAAGTAGGTCGAGCAGCTGGCAGCAGTAACTATGACTCTCTTAAGGTAGGCAAATGCCTCGTCACTCGGCGAAATTTATTTGAAAACTCGAGGAAATCGTCGTCGAAGTAACTCAGACAACGGTAACATATACAGGTGGTGGAGTATCGCTTCTGCAGGACACCAAGGTACGAATTAAAGAGAGGAAAGATTCAAAGAAGGGGGAGCAGCTGGCTGCAGTAATTACGACTCTCTTAAGGTAGCCAAATGCCTCGTCACTCGGCGAAATTTATTTGAAAACTCGGGGAAATCGTTGTTGAAGTAACGCAGACAACGGTAACATGGACAGGTGGTGGCGTATCGCTTCTGCAGGACTGACCACAGTACGAATAAAGACAGGAAAGATCCAAAGAAGGGGGAGCAGCTGGCTGCAGTAACTATGATGCTTATAAGGTAGCCAAATGCCTCGTCATCCGGCGAGGTACATTTGCTAACTCGAGTGACTCGTAGTGGGAGTAACAGTGACGACGTTAACGTGGACATGTAGTGGCACATTTGTTCCGTAGGACAGGCCATAGCTAGAATGATAGAATGGGCTTAGAAAAGTGGGAGCAGCAGGCAGGGGTGCTATGACTCGCTTAAGGTAGCCAAATGCCTCGTCACCATGTGAAATTGTTTTTGAAAACTCGAGGATATCATCGATAAGGTAGCTCAGACAACGTTAAGGTTTACATGTAGTGGCATATTGCTCCTGCAGGACTGACCACAGTAATAATTAAAGAGTGGAAAGAAAGAAAGTAGGTCGAGCAGCTGGCAGCAGTAACTATGACTCTCTTAAGGTAGCCAAATGCCTCGTCACTCGGCAACATTTATTTGAAAATTCGAGGAAATCGTCGTTGAAGTAACTCAGACAACGGTAACATGGACAGGTGGTGGCGTATCGCTTCTGCAGGACTGACCACAGTACGATTTTAAGGGAGGAAAGATTCAAGGAAGGGGGAGCAGCTGGCTGCAGTAACTATGACTCTCTTAAGGTAGCCAATTGCCTCGTCACCCGGCGAGGTACATTAGCTAACTCGAGAGACTCGTAGTGGGAGTAACAGTGACGACGTTAACGTGGACATATAGTGGCACATCGGTTCTGTAGGACAGCCATAGCAAGAATGATAGAGAGAATGGGCTTAGTAAAGTGGGAGCAGCAGGCAGTGGTACTATGACTCCCTTAAGGTAGCCAAATGCCTCGTCACCATGTGAAATTGTTTTTGAAAACTCGAGAATATCTTAGTTAAGGTAGCTCAGACAACGTTTAGGTTTACATGTAGTGGCACATTGCTCCTGCAGGTCTGACCACAGTAATAATTAATGAGTGGAAAGAAAGAAAGTAGGTCGAGCAGCTGGCAGCAGTAACTATGACTCTCTTAAGGTAGCCAAATGCCTCGTCACTCGGCGAGATTTATTTGAAAACTCGAGGAAATCGTCGTTGAAGTAACTCAGACAACCGTAACATGCACAGGTGTTGGCGTATCGCTCTGCAGGACTGACCACAGTACGAATTAAAGGGAGGAAAGATTCAAAGAAGGGGGAGCAGCTGGCTGCAGTAACTATGACTCTCTTATGGTAGCCAAATGCCTCGTCACCCGGCGAGGTACATTTGCTAACTCGAGAGACTCGTAGTGGGAGTAACAGTGACGACGTTAACGTGGACATATAGTGGCACATCGGTTCCGTAGGACAGGCCATAGCAAGAATGATAGAGAGAATGGGCTTAGAAAAGTGGGGGCAGGAAGCAGGAGTACTATGACTCTCTTAAGGTAGCCAAATGCCTCGTCACCATGTGAAATTGTTTTTGAAAACTTGAGGATATCATCGATAACGTAGCTCAGTTAACGTTAAGGTTTACATGTAGTGGCATATTGCTCCTGCAGAATTGACCACAGTAATAATTAATGAGTGGAAAGAAAGAAAGTAGGTCGACCAGCTGGCAGCAGTAACTATGACTCTCTTAAGGTAGCCAAATGCCTCGTCACTCGGCGAGTTTTATTTGAAAACTCGAGGAAATCGTCGTTGAAGTAACTCAGACAACGGTAACATGCACAGGTGTTGGCGTATCGCTCTGCAGGACTGACCACAGTACGATTTAAAGGGAGGAAAGATTCAAAGAAGGGGGAGCAGCTGGCTGCAGTAACTATGACTCTCTTAAGGGAGCCAAATGCCTCGTCACCCGGCGAGGTACATTTGCTAACTCGAGAGACTCGTAGTGGGAGTGACAGTGACGACGTTAACGTGGACATATAGTGGCACATCGGTTCTGTAGGACAGCCATAGCAAGAATGATAGAGAGAATGGGCTTAGGAAAGTGATAGCAGCAGGCAGGGGTACTATGACTCTCTTACGGCAGCCAAAAGCTCTCGTCACCATGTGAAATTTTTTTTGAAAACTCGAGAATATCTTCGTTAAGGTAGCTCAGACAACGTTAAGGTTTACATGTAGTGGCATATTGCTCCTGCAGGACTGACCACAGTAATAATTAATGAGTGGAAAGAATGAAAGTAGGTCGAGCAGCTGGCAGCAGTAATTATGACTCTCTTAAGGTAGCCAAATGCCTCGTCACTCGGCGAAATTTATTTGAAAACTCGAGGAAATCGTCGTCGAAGTAACTCAGACAACGGTAACATATACAGGTGGTGGCGTATCGCTTCTGCAGGACTGACCACAGTACGAATTAAAGACAATAAAGATTCAAAGAAGGGGGAGCAGCTGGCTGCAGTAACAATGACTCTCTTAAGGTAGCCAAATGCCTCGTCATCCGGCGAGGTACATTTGCTAACTCGAGAGACTCGTAGTGGGAGTAACAGTGACGACGTTAACGTGGACATATAGTGGCACATTGGTTCCGTAGGACAGGCCATAGTAAGAATGATAGAGAGAATGGGCATAGAAAAGTGGGAGCAGCGAGCAGCAGTACAATGACTCTCTTAAGGTAGCCAAATGCCTCGTCACCATTTGAAATTGTTTTTGAAAACTCGAGGATATCATCGATAAGGTAGCTCAGACAACGTTAAGGTTTACATGTAGTGGCATATTGCTCCTGCAGAACTGACCACAGTAATAATTAATGAGTGGAAAGAAAGAAAGTAGGTCGAGCAGCTGGGAGCAGTAACTATGACTCTCTTAAGGTAGCCAAATGCCTCGTCAATCGGCGAGATTTATTTGAAAACTCGAGGAAATCGTCGTTGAAGTAACTCAGACAACCGTAACATGCACAGGTGTTGGCGTATCGCTCTGCAGGACTGACCACAGTACGAATTAAAGGGAGGAAAGATTCAAAGAAGGGGGAGCAGCTGGCTGCAGTAACTATGACTCTCTTATGGTAGCCAAATGCCTCGTCACCCGGCGAGGTACATTTGCTAACTCGAGAGACTCGTAGTGGCAGTAACAGTGACGACGTTAACGTGGACATATAGTGGCACATCGGTTCCGTAGGACAGGCCATAGCAAGAATGATAGAGAGAATGGGCTTAGAAAAGTGGGGGCAGCAAGCAGGAGTACTATGACTCTCTTAAGGTAGCCAAATGCCTCGTCACCATGTGAAATTGTTTTTGAAAACTCGAGGATATCATCGATAAGGTAGCTCAGACAACGTTAAGGTTTACATGTAGTGGCATATTGCTCCTGCAGAACTGACCACAGTTATAATTAATGAGTGGAAAGAAAGAAAGTAGGTCGAGCAGCTGGCAGCAGTAACTATGACTCTCTTAAGGTAGCCAAATGCCTCGTCACTCGGCGAGATTTATTTGAAAACTGGAGGAAATCGTCGTTGAAGTAACTCAGACAACGGTAACATGCACAGGTGTTGGCGTATCGCTCTGCAGGACTGACCACAGTACGATTTAAAGGGAGGAAAGATTCAAAGAAGGGGGAGCAGCTGGCTGCAGTAACTATGACTCTCTTAAGGTAGCCAAATGCCTCGTCACCCGGCGAGGTACATTTGCTAACTCGAGAGACTCGTAGTGGGAGTAACAGTGACGACGTTAACGTGGACATATAGTGGCACATCGGTTCTGTAGGACAGCCATAGCAAGAATGATGGAGAGAAAGGTCTTAAAAAAGTGGGAGCAGCAGGCAGGGGTACTATGACTCTCTTAAGGCAGCCAAATGCCTCGTCAACATGTGAAATTTTTTTTGAAAACTCGAGAATATCTTCGTTAAGGTAGCTCAGACAACGTTAAGGTTTACATGTAGTGGCATATTGCTCCTGCAGGACTGACCACAGTAATAATTAATGAGTGGAAAGAAAGAAAGTAGGTCGAGCAGCTGGCGGCAGTAACTATGACTCTCTTAAGGTAGCCAAATGCCTCGTCACTCGGCGAGATTTATTTGAAAACTCGAGGAAATCGTCGTTGAAGTAAATCAGACAACGGTAACATGCACAGGTGGTGGCGTATCGCTTCTGCAGGACACATTAAAGAGAGGAAAGATTCAAAGAAGGGGGAGCAGCTGGCTGCAGTAACTATGACTCTCTTAAGGTAGCCAAATGCCTCGTCACCCGATGAGGTACATTAGCTAACTCGAGAGACTCGTAGTGGGAGTAACAGTGACGACGTTAACGTGGACATATAGTGGCACATCGGTTCTGTAGGACAGCCATAGCAAGAATGATAGAGAGAATGGGCTTAGAAAAGTGGGAGCAGCAGGCAGTGGTACTATGACTCCCTTAAGGTAGCCAAATGCCTCGTCACCATGTGAAATTGTTTTTGAAAACTCGAGAATATCTTAGTTAAGGTAGCTCAGACAACGTTTAGGTTTACATGTAGTGGCACATTGCTCCTGCAGGTCTGACCACAGTAATAATTAATGAGTGGAAAGAAAGAAAGTAGGTCGAGCAGCTGGCAGCAGTAACTATGACTCTCTTAAGGTAGCCAAATGCCTCGTCACTCGGCGAGATTTATTTGAAAACTCGAGGAAATCGTCGTTGAAGTAACTCAGACAACCGTAACATGCACAGGTGTTGGCGTATCGCTCTGCAGGACTGACCACAGTACGAATTAAAGGGAGGAAAGATTCAAAGAAGGGGGAGCAGCTGGCTGCAGTAACTATGACTCTCTTATGGTAGCCAAATGCCTCGTCACCCGGCGAGGTACATTTGCTAACTCGAGAGACTCGTAGTGGGAGTAACAGTGACGACGTTAACGTGGACATATAGTGGCACATCGGTTCCGTAGGACAGGCCATAGCAAGAATGATAGAGAGAATGGGCTTAGAAAAGTGGGGGCAGGAAGCAGGAGTACTATGACTCTCTTAAGGTAGCCAAATGCCTCGTCACCATGTGAAATTGTTTTTGAAAACTTGAGGATATCATCGAAAACGTAGCTCAGTTAACGTTATGGTTTACATGTAGTGGCATATTGCTCCTGCAGAATTGACCACAGTAATAATTAATGAGTGGAAAGAAAGAAAGTAGGTCGACCAGCTGGCAGCAGTAACTATGACTCTCTTAAGGTAGCCAAATGCCTCGTCACTCGGCGAGTTTTATTTGAAAACTCGAGGAAATCGTCGTTGAAGTAACTCAGACAACGGTAACATGCACAGGTGTTGGCGTATCGCTCTGCAGGACTGACCACAGTACGATTTAAAGGGAGGAAAGATTCAAAGAAGGGGGAGCAGCTGGCTGCAGTAACTATGACTCTCTTAAGGGAGCCAAATGCCTCGTCACCCGGCGAGGTACATTTGCTAACTCGAGAGACTCGTAGTGGGAGTGACAGTGACGACGTTAACGTGGACATATAGTGGCACATCGGTTCTGTAGGACAGCCATAGCAAGAATGATAGAGAGAATGGGCTTAGGAAAGTGATAGCAGCAGGCAGGGGTACTATGACTCTCTTACGGCAGCCAAAAGCTCTCGTCACCATGTGAAATTTTTTTTGAAAACTCGAGAATATCTTCGTTAAGGTAGCTCAGACAACGTTAAGGTTTACATGTAGTGGCATATTGCTCCTGCAGGACTGACCACAGTAATAATTAATGAGTGGAAAGAATGAAAGTAGGTCGAGCAGCTGGCAGCAGTAATTATGACTCTCTTAAGGTAGCCAAATGCCTCGTCACTCGGCGAAATTTATTTGAAAACTCGAGGAAATCGTCGTCGAAGTAACTCAGACAACGGTAACATATACAGGTGGTGGCGTATCGCTTCTGCAGGACTGACCACAGTACGAATTAAAGACAATAAAGATTCAAAGAAGGGGGAGCAGCTGGCTGCAGTAACAATGACTCTCTTAAGGTAGCCAAATGCCTCGTCATCCGGCGAGGTACATTTGCTAACTCGAGAGACTCGTAGTGGGAGTAACAGTGACGACGTTAACGTGGACATATAGTGGCACATTGGTTCCGTAGGACAGGCCATAGTAAGAATGATAGAGAGAATGGGCTTAGAAAAGTGGGAGCAGCGAGCAGCAGTACAATGACTCTCTTAAGGTAGCCAAATGCCTCGTCACCATTTGAAATTGTTTTTGAAAACTCGAGGATATCATCGATAAGGTAGCTCAGACAACGTTAAGGTTTACATGTAGTGGCATATTGCTCCTGCAGAACTGACCACAGTAATAATTAATGAGTGGAAAGAAAGAAAGTAGGTCGAGCAGCTGGGAGCAGTAACTATGACTCTCTTAAGGTAGCCAAATGCCTCGTCAATCGGCGAGATTTATTTGAAAACTCGAGGAAATCGTCGTTGAAGTAACTCAGACAACCGTAACATGCACAGGTGTTGGCGTATCGCTCTGCAGGACTGACCACAGTACGAATTAAAGGGAGGAAAGATTCAAAGAAGGGGGAGCAGCTGGCTGCAGTAACTATGACTCTCTTATGGTAGCCAAATGCCTCGTCACCCGGCGAGGTACATTTGCTAACTCGAGAGACTCGTAGTGGCAGTAACAGTGACGACGTTAACGTGGACATATAGTGGCACATCGGTTCCGTAGGACAGGCCATAGCAAGAATGATAGAGAGAATGGGCTTAGAAAAGTGGGGGCAGCAAGCAGGAGTACTATGACTCTCTTAAGGTAGCCAAATGCCTCGTCACCATGTGAAATTGTTTTTGAAAACTCGAGGATATCATCGATAAGGTAGCTCAGACAACGTTAAGGTTTACATGTAGTGGCATATTGCTCCTGCAGAACTGACCACAGTAATAATTAATGAGTGGAAAGAAAGAAAGTAGGTCGAGCAGCTGGCAGCAGTAACTATGACTCTCTTAAGGTAGCCAAATGCCTCGTCACTCGGCGAGATTTATTTGAAAACTGGAGGAAATCGTCGTTGAAGTAACTCAGACAACGGTAACATGCACAGGTGTTGGCGTATCGCTCTGCAGGACTGACCACAGTACGATTTAAAGGGAGGAAAGATTCAAAGAAGGGGGAGCAGCTGGCTGCAGTAACTATGACTCTCTTAAGGTAGCCAAATGCCTCGTCACCCGGCGAGGTACATTTGCTAACTCGAGAGACTCGTAGTGGGAGTAACAGTGACGACGTTAACGTGGACATATAGTGGCACATCGGTTCTGTAGGACAGCCATAGCAAGAATGATGGAGAGAAAGGTCTTAAAAAAGTGGGAGCAGCAGGCAGGGGTACTATGACTCTCTTAAGGCAGCCAAATGCCTCGTCAACATGTGAAATTTTTTTTGAAAACTCGAGAATATCTTCGTTAAGGTAGCCCAGACAACGTTAAGGTTTACATGTAGTGGCATATTGCTCCTGCAGGACTGACCACAGTAATAATTAATGAGTGGAAAGAAAGAAAGTAGCTCGAGCAGCTGGCGGCAGTAACTATGACTCTCTTAAGGTAGCCAAATGCCTCGTCACTCGGCGAGATTTATTTGAAAACTCGAGGAAATCGTCGTTGAAGTAAATCAGACAACGGTAACATGCACAGGTGGTGGCGTATCGCTTCTGCAGGACACATTAAAGAGAGGAAAGATTCAAAGAAGGGGGAGCAGCTGGCTGCAGTAACTATGACTCTCTTAAGGTAGCCAAATGCCTCGTCACCCGGCGAGGTACATTAGCTAACTCGAGAGACTCGTAGTGGGAGTAACAGTGACGACGTTAACGTGGACATATAGTGGCACATCGGTTCTGTAGGACAGCCATAGCAAGAATGATAGAGAGAATGGGCTTAGAAAAGTGGGAGCAGCAGGCAGTGGTACTATGACTCCCTTAAGGTAGCCAAATGCCTCGTCACCATGTGAAATTGTTTTTGAAAACTCGAGAATATCTTAGTTAAGGTAGCTCAGACAACGTTTAGGTTTACATGTAGTGGCACATTGCTCCTGCAGGTCTGACCACAGTAATAATTAATGAGTGGAAAGAAAGAAAGTAGGTCGAGCAGCTGGCAGCAGTAACTATGACTCTCTTAAGGTAGCCAAATGCCTCGTCACTCGGCGAGATTTATTTGAAAACTCGAGGAAATCGTCGTTGAAGTAACTCAGACAACCGTAACATGCACAGGTGTTGGCGTATCGCTCTGCAGGACTGACCACTGTACGAATTAAAGGGAGGAAAGATTCAAAGAAGGGGGAGCAGCTGGCTGCAGTAACTATGACTCTCTTATGGTAGCCAAATGCCTCGTCACCCGGCGAGGTACATTTGCTAACTCGAGAGACTCGTAGTGGGAGTAACAGTGACGACGTTAACGTGGACATATAGTGGCACATCGGTTCCGTAGGACAGGCCATAGCAAGAATGATAGAGAGAATGGGCTTAGAAAAGTGGGGGCAGGAAGCAGGAGTACTATGACTCTCTTAAGGTAGCCAAATGCCTCGTCACCATGTGAAATTGTTTTTGAAAACTTGAGGATATCATCGATAACGTAGCTCAGTTAACGTTAAGGTTTACATGTAGTGGCATATTGCTCCTGCAGAATTGACCACAGTAATAATTAATGAGTGGAAAGAAAGAAAGTAGGTCGACCAGCTGGCAGCAGTAACTATGACTCTCTTAAGGTAGCCAAATGCCTCGTCACTCGGCGAGTTTTATTTGAAAACTCGAGGAAATCGTCGTTGAAGTAACTCAGACAACGGTAACATGCACAGGTGTTGGCGTATCGCTCTGCAGGACTGACCACAGTACGATTTAAAGGGAGCAAAGATTCAAAGAAGGGGGAGCAGCTGGCTGCAGTAACTATGACTCTCTTAAGGGAGCCAAATGCCTCGTCACCCGGCGAGGTACATTTGCTAACTCGAGAGACTCGTAGTGGGAGTGACAGTGACGACGTTAACGTGGACATATAGTGGCACATCGGTTCTGTAGGACAGCCATAGCAAGAATGATAGAGAGAATGGGCTTAGGAAAGTGATAGCAGCAGGCAGGGGTACTATGACTCTCTTACGGCAGCCAAAAGCTCTCGTCACCATGTGAAATTTTTTTTGAAAACTCGAGAATATCTTCGTTAAGGTAGCTCAGACAACGTTAAGGTTTACATGTAGTGGCATATTGCTCCTGCAGGACTGACCACAGTAATAATTAATGAGTGGAAAGAATGAAAGTTGGTCGAGCAGCTGGCAGCAGTAATTATGACTCTCTTAAGGTAGCCAAATGCCTCGTCACTCGGCGAAATTTATTTGAAAACTCGAGGAAATCGTCGTCGAAGTAACTCAGACAACGGTAACATATACAGGTGGTGGCGTATCGCTTCTGCAGGACTGACCACAGTACGAATTAAAGACAATAAAGATTCAAAGAAGGGGGAGCAGCTGGCTGCAGTAACAATGACCCTCTTAAGGTAGCCAAATGCCTCGTCATCCGGCGAGGTACATTTGCTAACTCGAGAGACTCGTAGTGGGAGTAACAGTGACGACGTTAACGTGGACATATAGTGGCACATTGGTTCCGTAGGACAGGCCATAGTAAGAATGATAGAGAGAATGGGCTTAGAAAAGTGGGAGCAGCGAGCAGCAGTACAATGACTCTCTTAAGGTAGCCAAATGCCTCGTCACCATTTGAAATTGTTTTTGAAAACTCGAGGATATCATCGATAAGGTAGCTCAGACAACGTTAAGGTTTACATGTAGTGGCATATTGCTCCTGCAGAACTGACCACAGTAATAATTAAAGAGTGGAAAGAAAGAAAGTAGGTCGAGCAGCTGGGAGCAGTAACTATGACTCTCTTAAGGTAGCCAAATGCCTCGTCAATCGGCGAGATTTATTTGAAAACTCGAGGAAATCGTCGTTGAAGTAACTCAGACAACCGTAACATGCACAGGTGTTGGCGTATCGCTCTGCAGGACTGACCACAGTATGAATTAAAGGGAGGAAAGATTCAAAGAAGGGGGAGCAGCTGGCTGCAGTAACTATGACTCTCTTATGGTAGCCAAATGCCTCGTCACCCGGCGAGGTACATTTGCTAACTCGAGAGACTCGTAGTGGCAGTGACAGTGACGACGTTAACGTGGACATATAGTGGCACATCGGTTCCGTAGGACAGGCCATAGCAAGAATGATAGAGAGAATGGGCTTAGAAAAGTGGGGGCAGCAAGCAGGAGTACTATGACTCTCTTAAGGTAGCCAAATGCCTCGTCACCATGTGAAATTGTTTTTGAAAACTCGAGGATATCATCGATAAGGTAGCTCAGACAACGTTAAGGTTTACATGTAGTGGCATATTGCTCCTGCAGAACTGACCACAGTAATAATTAATGAGTGGAAAGAAAGAAAGTAGGTCGAGCAGCTGGCAGCAGTAACTATGACTCTCTTAAGGTAGCCAAATGCCTCGTCACTCGGCGAGATTTATTTGAAAACTGGAGGAAATCGTCGTTGAAGTAACTCAGACAACGGTAACATGCACAGGTGTTGGCGTATCGCTCTGCAGGACTGACCACAGTACGATTTAAAGGGAGGAAAGATTCAAAGAAGGGGGAGCAGCTGGCTGCAGTAACTATGACTCTCTTAAGGTAGCCAAATGCCTCGTCACCCGGCGAGGTACATTTGCTAACTCGAGAGACTCGTAGTGGGAGTAACAGTGACGACGTTAACGTGGACATATAGTGGCACATCGGTTCTGTAGGACAGCCATAGCAAGAATGATGGAGAGAAAGGTCTTAAAAAAGTGGGAGCAGCAGGCAGGGGTACTATGACTCTCTTAAGGCAGCCAAATGCCTCGTCAACATGTGAAATTTTTTTTGAAAACTCGAGAATATCTTCGTTAAGGTAGCTCAGACAACGTTAAGGTTTACATGTAGTGGCATATTGCTCCTGCAGGACTGACCACAGTAATAATTAATGAGTGGAAAGAAAGAAAGTAGATCAAGCAGCTGGCAGCCGTAACTATGACTCTCTTAAGGTAGCCAAATGCCTCGTCACTCGGCGAAATTTATTTGAAAACTCGAGGAAATCGTCGTCGAAGTAACTCAGACAACGGTAACATATACAGGTGGTGGCGTATCGCTTCTGCAGGACACCAAGGTACGAATTAAAGAGAGGAAAGATTCAAAGAAGGGGGAGCAGCTGGCTGCAGTAAGTATGACTCTCTTAAGGTAGCCAAATGCCTCGTGACTCGGCGAAATTTATTTGAAAACTCGAGGAAATCGTTGTTGAAGTAACTCAGACAACCGTAACATGCACAGGTGTTGGCGTATCGCTCTGCAGGACTGACCACAGTACGGATTAAAGGGAGGAAAGATTCAAAGAAGGGGGAGCAGCTGGCTGCAGTAACTATGACTCTCTTATGGTAGCCAAATGCCTCGTCACCCGGCGAGGTACATTTGCTAACTCGAGAGACTCGTAGTGGCAGTAACAGTGACGACGTTAACGTGGACATATAGTGGCACATCGGTTCCGTAGGACAGGCCATAGCAAGAATGATAGAGAGAATGGGCTTAGAAAAGTGGGGGCAGCAAGCAGGAGTACTATGACTCTCTTAAGGTAGCCAAATGCCTCGTCACCATGTGAAATTGTTTTTGAAAACTCGAGGATATCATCGATAAGGTAGCTCAGACAACGTTAAGGTTTACATGTAGTGGCATATTGCTCCTGCAGAACTGACCACAGTAATAATTAATGAGTGGAAAGAAAGAAAGTAGGTCGAGCAGCTGGCAGCAGTAACTATGACTCTCTTAAGGTAGCCAAATGCCTCGTCACTCGGCGAGATTTATTTGAAAACTGGAGGAAATCGTCGTTGAAGTAACTCAGACAACGGTAACATGCACAGGTGTTGGCGTATCGCTCTGCAGGACTGACCACAGTACGATTTAAAGGGAGGAAAGATTCAAAGAAGGGGGAGCAGCTGGCTGCAGTAACTATGACTCTCTTAAGGTAGCCAAATGCCTCGTCACCCGGCGAGGTACATTTGCTAACTCGAGAGACTCGTAGTGGGAGTAACAGTGACGACGTTAACGTGGACATATAGTGGCACATCGGTTCTGTAGGACAGCCATAGCAAGAATGATGGAGAGAAAGGTCTTAAAAAAGTGGGAGCAGCAGGCAGGGGTACTATGACTCTCTTAAGGCAGCCAAATGCCTCGTCAACATGTGAAATTTTTTTTGAAAACTCGAGAATATCTTCGTTAAGGTAGCTCAGACAACTTAAGGTTTACATGTAGTGGCATATTGCTCCTGCAGGACTGACCACAGTAATAATTAATGAGTGGAAAGAAAGAAAGTAGGTCGAGCAGCTGGCAGCCGTAACTATGACTCTCTTAAGGTAGCCAAATGCCTCGTCACTCGGCGAAATTTATTTGAAAACTCGAGGAAATCGTCGTCGAAGTAACTCAGACAACGGTAACATATACAGGTGGTGGCGTATCGCTTCTGCAGGACACCAAGGTACGAATTAAAGAGAGGAAAGATTCAAAGAAGGGGGAGCAGCTGGCTGCAGTAAGTATGACTCTCTTAAGGTAGCCAAATGCCTCGTCACTCGGCGAAATTTATTTGAAAACTCGAGGAAATCGTTGTTGAAGTAACTCAGACAACCGTAACATGCACAGGTGTTGGCGTATCGCTCTGCAGGACTGACCACAGTACGAATTAAAGGGAGGAAAGATTCAAAGAAGGGGGAGCAGCTGGCTGCAGTAACTATGACTCTCTTATGGTAGCCAAATGCCTCGTCACCCGGCGAGGTACATTTGCTAACTCGAGAGACTCGTAGTGGCAGTAACAGTGACGACGTTAACGTGGACATATAGTGGCACATCGGTTCCGTAGGACAGGCCATAGCAAGAATGATAGAGAGAATGGGCTTAGAAAAGTGGGGGCAGCAAGCAGGAGTACTATGACTCTCTTAAGGTAGCCAAATGCCTCGTCACCATGTGAAATTGTTTATGAAAACTCGAGGATATCATCGATAAGGTAGCTCAGACAACGTTAAGGTTTACATGTAGTGGCATATTGCTCCTGCAGAACTGACCACAGTAATAATTAATGAGTGGAAAGAAAGAAAGTAGGTCGAGCAGCTGGCAGCAGTAACTATGACTCTCTTAAGGTAGCCAAATGCCTCGTCACTCGGCGAGATTTATTTGAAAACTGGAGGAAATCGTCGTTGAAGTAACTCAGACAACGGTAACATGCACAGGTGTTGGCGTATCGCTCTGCAGGACTGACCACAGTACGATTTAAAGGGAGGAAAGATTCAAAGAAGGGGGAGCAGCTGGCTGCAGTAACTATGACTCTCTTAAGGTAGCCAAGTGCCTCGTCACCCGGCGAGGTACATTTGCTAACTCGAGAGACTCGTAGTGGGAGTAACATTGACGACGTTAACGTGGACATATAGTGGCACATCGGTTCTGTAGGACAGCCATAGCAAGAATGATGGAGAGAAAGGTCTTAAAAAAGTGGGAGCAGCAGGCAGGGGTACTATGACTCTCTTAAGGCAGCCAAATGCCTCGTCAACATGTGAAATTTTTTTTGAAAACTCGAGAATATCTTCGTTAAGGTAGCTCAGACAACGTTAAGGTTTACATGTAGTGGCATATTGCTCCTGCAGGACTGACCACAGTAATAATTAATGAGTGGAAAGAAAGAAAGTAGGTCGAGCAGCTGGCAGCCGTAACTATGACTCTCTTAAGGTAGCCAAATGCCTCGTCACTCGGCGAAATTTATTTGAAAACTCGAGGAAATCGTCGTCGAAGTAACTCAGACAACGGTAACATATACAGGTGGTGGCGTATCGCTTCTGCAGGACACCAAGGTACGAATTAAAGAGAGGAAAGATTCAAAGAAGGGGGAGCAGCTGGCTGCAGTAAGTATGACTCTCTTAAGGTAGCCAAATGCCTCGTCACTCGGCGAAATTTATTTGAAAACTCGAGGAAATCGTTGTTGAAGTAACTCAGACAACCGTAACATGCACAGGTGTTGGCGTATCGCTCTGCAGGACTGACCACAGTACGAATTAAAGGGAGGAAAGATTCAAAGAAGGGGGAGCAGCTGGCTGCAGTAACTATGACTCTCTTATGGTAGCCAAATGCCTCGTCACCCGGCGAGGTACATTTGCTAACTCGAGAGACTCGTAGTGGCAGTAACAGTGACGACGTTAACGTGGACATATAGTGGCACATCGGTTCCGTAGGACAGGCCATAGCAAGAATGATAGAGAGAATGGGCTTAGAAAAGTGGGGGCAGCAAGCAGGAGTACTATGACTCTCTTAAGGTAGCAAAATGCCTCGTCACCATGTGAAATTGTTTTTGAAAACTCGAGGATATCATCGATAAGGTAGCTCAGACAACGTTAAGGTTTACATGTAGTGGCATATTGCTCCTGCAGAACTGACCACAGTAATAATTAATGTGTGGAAAGAAAGAAAGTAGGTCGAGCAGCTGGCAGCAGTAACTATGACTCTCTTAAGGTAGCCAAATGCCTCGTCACTCGGCGAGATTTATTAGAAAACTGGAGGAAATCGTCGTTGAAGTAACTCAGACAACGGTAACATGCACAGGTGTTGGCGTATCGCTCTGCAGGACTGACCACAGTACGATTTAAAGGGAGGAAAGATTCAAAGAAGGGGGAGCAGCTGGCTGCAGTAACTCTGACTCTCTTAAGGCAGCCAAATGCCTCGTCACCCGGCGAGGTACATTTACTAACTCGAGAGACTCGTAGTGGGAGTAACAGTGACGACGTTAACGTGGACATATAGTGGCACATCGGTTCTGTAGGACAGCCATAGCAAGAATGATGGAGAGAAAGGTCTTAAAAAAGTGGGAGCAGCAGGCAGGGGTACTATGACTCTCTTAAGGCAGCCAAATGCCTCGTCAACATATGAAATTTTTTTTGAAAACTCGAGAATATCTTTGTTAAGGTAGCTCAGACAACGTTAAGGTTTACATGTAGTGGCATATTGCTCCTGCAGGACTGACCACAGTAATAATTAATGAGTGGAAAGAAAGAAAGTAGGTCGAGCAGCTGGCAGCCGTAACTATGACTCTCTTAAGGTAGCCAAATGCCTCGTCACTCGGCGAAATTTATTTGAAAACTCGAGGAAATCGTCGTCGAAGTAACTCAGACAACGGTAACATATACAGGTGGTGGCGTATCGCTTCTGCAGGACACAAAGGTACGAATTAAAGAGAGGAAAGATTCAAAGAAGGGGGAGCAGCTGGCTGCAGTATGTATGACTCTCTTAAGGTAGCCAAATGCCTCGTCACTCGGCGAAATTTATTTGAAAACTCGAGGAAATCGTTGTTGAGGTAACTCAGACAACGGTAACATGGTCAGGTGGTGGCGTATCGCTTCTGCAGGACTGACCACAGTACGAATTAAAGACAATAAAGATTCAAAGAAGGGGGAGCAGCTGGCTGCAGTAACTATGACGCTTATAAGGTAGCCAAATGCCTCGTCATCCGGCGAGGTACATTTGCTAACACGAGAGACTCGTAGTGGGAGTAACAGAGACGACGTTAACGTGGACATATAGTGGCACATCGGTTCTGTAGGACTGCCATAGCAAGAATGATAGAGAGAATGGGCTTAGAAAAGTGATAGCAGCAGGCAGGGGTACTATGACTCTGTTACGGCAGCCAAAAGCTCTCGTCACCATGTGAAATTTTTTTTGAAAACTCGAGAATATCTTCGTTAAGGTAGCTCAGACAACGTTAAGGTTTACATGTAGTGGCATATTGCTCCTGCAGGACTGACCACAGTAATAATTAATGAGTGGAAAGAATGAAAGTAGGTCGAGCAGCTGGCAGCAGTAACTATGACTCTCTTAAGGTAGCCAAACGCCTCGTCACTCGGCGAAATTTATTTGAAAACTCGAGGAAATCGTCGTCGAAGTAACTCAGACAACGGTAACATATACAGGTGGTGGCGTATCGCTTCTGCAGGACTGACCACAGTACGAATTAAAGACAATAAAGATTCAAAGAAGGGGGAGCAGCTGGCTGCAGTAACTATGACTCTCTTAAGGTAGCCAAATGCCTCGTCACCCGGCGAGGTACATTTGCTAACTCGAGAGACTCGTAGTGGGAGTAACAGTGACGACGTTAACGTGGACATATAGTGGCACATCGGTTCTGTAGGACAGCCACAGCAAGAATGATGGAGAGAAAGGTCTTAAAAAAGTGGGAGCAGCAGGCAGGGGTACTATGACTCTCTTAAGGCAGCCAAATGCCTCGTCAACATGTGAAATTTTTTTTGAAAACTCGAGAATATCTTCGTTAAGGTAGCTCAGACAACGTTAAGGTTTACATGTAGTGGCATATTGCTCCTGCAGGACTGACCACAGTAATAATTAATGAGTGGAAAGAAAGAAAGTAGGTCGAGCAGCTGGCAGCAGTAACTATGACTCTCTTAAGGTAGCCAAATGCCTCGTCACTCGGCGAAATTTATTTGAAAACTCGAGGAAATCGTCGTCGAAGTAACTCAGACAACGGTAACATATACAGGTGGTGGCGTATCGCTTCTGCAGGACACCAAGGTACGAATTAAAGAGAGGAAAGATTCAAAGAAGGGGGAGCAGCTGGCTGCAGTAAGTATGACTCTCTTAAGGTAGCCAAATGCCTCGTCACTCGGCGAAATTTATTTGAAAACTCGAGGAAATCGTTGTTGAGGTAACTCAGACAACGGTAACATGGTCAGGTGGTGGCGTATCGCTTCTGCAGGACTGACCACAGTACGAATTAAAGACAATAAAGATTCAAAGAAGGGGGAGCAGCTGGCTGCAGTAACTATGACGCTTATAAGGTAGCCAAATGCCTCGTCATCCGGCGAGGTACATTTGCTAACACGAGAGACTCGTAGTGGGAGTAACAGAGACGACGTTAACGTGGACATATAGTGGCACATCGGTTCTGTAGGACAGCCATAGCAAGAATGATAGAGAGAATGGGCTTAGAAAAGTGATAGCAGCAGGCAGGGGTACTATGACTCTGTTACGGCAGCCAAAAGCTCTCGTCACCATGTGAAATTTTTTTTGAAAACTCGAGAATATCTTCGTCAAGGTAGCTCAGACAACGTTAAGGTTTACATGTAGTGGCATATTGCTCCTGCAGGACTGACCACAGTAATAATTAATGAGTGGAAAGAATGAAAGTAGGTCGAGCAGCTGGCAGCAGTAACTATGACTCTCAGAAGGTAGCCAAATGCCTCGTCACTCGGCGAAATTTATTTGAAAACTCGAGGAAATCGTCGTCGAAGTAACTCAGACAACGGTAACATATACAGGTGGTGGCGTATCGCTTCTGCAGGACTGACCACAGTACGAATTAAAGACAATAAAGATTCAAAGAAGGGGGAGCAGCTGGCTGCAGTAACTATGACTCTCTTAAGGTAGCCAAATGCCTCGTCATCCGGCGAGGTACATTTGCTAACTCGAGAGACTCGTAGTGGGAGTAACAGTGACGACGTTAACGTGGACATATAGTGGCACATTGGTTCCGTAGGACAGGCCATAGTAAGATAGATAGAGAGAATGGGCTTAGAAAAGTGGGAGCAGCAAGCAGCAGTACAATGACTCTCTTAAGGTAGCCAAATGCCTCGTCACCATGTGAAATTGTTTTTGAAAACTCGAGGATATCATCGATAAGGTAGCTCAGACAACGTTAAGGTTTACATGTAGTGGCATATTGCTCCTGCAGAACTGACCACAGTAATAATTAATGAGTGGAAAGAAAGAAAGTAGGTCGAGCAGCTGGCAGCAGTAACTATGACTCTCTTAAGGTAGCCAAATGCCTCGTCACTCGGCGAGATTTATTTGAAAACTCGAGGAAATCGTCGTTGAAGTAACTCAGACAACCGTAACATGCACAGGTGTTGGCGTATCGCTCTGCAGGACTGACCACAGTAGGAATTAAAGGGAGGAAAGATTCAAAGAAGGGGGAGCAGCTGGCTGCAGTAACTATGACTCTCTTATGGTAGCCAAATGCCTCGTCACCCGGCGAGGTACATTTGCTAACTCGAGAGACTCGTAGTGGGAGTAACAGAGACGACGTTAACGTGGACATATAGTGGCACATCGGTTCTGTAGGACAGCCATAGCAAGAATGGTAGAGAGAAAGAGCTTAGAAAAGTGGGAGCAGCAGGCAGGGGTACTATGACTCCCTTAAGGTAGCCAAATGCCTCGTCCCCATGTAAAATTTTTTTTGAAAACTCGAGGATATTTTCGTTAAGGTAGCTCAGACAACGCTAAGGTTTACATGTAGTGGCATATTCCTCCTGCAGGACTGACCACAGTAATAATTAAAGAGTGGAAAGAAAGAAAGTAGGTCGAGCAGCTGGCAGCAGTAACTATGACTCTCTTAAGGTAGCCAAATGCCTCGTCACTCGGCGAAATTTACTTGAAAACTCGAGGAAATCGTCGTTGAAGTAACTGATACAACGGTAACATGGACAGGTGGTGGCGTATCGCTTCTGCAGGACACCAAGGTACGAATTAAAGAGAGGAAAGATTTAAAGAAGGGGGAGCAGCTGACTGCAGTAACTATGACTCTCTTAAGGTAGCCAAATGCCTCGTCATCCGGCGAGGTACATTTGCTAACTCGAGAGACTCGTAGTGGGAGTAACAGAGACGACGTAACATAGACATATAGTGGCACATCGGTTCTGTAGGACAGCCATAGCAAGAATGGTAGAGAGAAAGGGCTTAGAAAAGTGGGAGCAGCAGGCAGGGGCACTATGACTCCCTTAAGGTAGCCAAATGCCTCGTCACCATGTAAAATTTTTTTTGAAAACTCGAGGATATTTTCGTTAAGGTAGCTCAGACAACGTAAAGGTTTACATGTAGTGGCATATTGCTCCTGCAGAACTGACCACAGTAATAATTAATGAGTGGAAAGGAAGAAAGTAGGTCGAGCAGCTGGCAGCAGTAACTATGACTCTCTTAAGGTAGCCAAATGCCTCGTCACTCGGCGAGATTTATTTGAAAACTCGAGGAAATCGTCGTTGAAGTAACTCAGACAACCGTAACATGCTCAGGTGTTGGCGTATCGCTCTGCAGGACTGACCACAGTACGAATTAAAGGGAGGAAAGATTCAAAGAAGGGGGAGCAGCTGGCTGCAGTAACTATGACTCTCTTATGGTAGCCAAATGCCTCGTCACCCGGCGAGGTACATTTGCTAACTCGAGAGACTCGTAGTGGCAGTAACAGTGACGACGTTAACGTGGACATATAGTGGCACATCGGTTCCGTAGGACAGGCCATAGGAAGAATGATAGAGAGAATGGGCTTAGAAAAGTGGGTTCAGCAAGCAGGAGTATTATGACTCACTTAAGGTAGCCAAATGTCTCGTCACCATGTGAAATTGTTTTTGAAAACTCGAGGATATCATCGATAACGTACCTCAGACAACGTTAAGGTTTACATGTAGTGGCATATTGCTCCTGCAGAACTGACTACAGTAATAATTAATGAGTGGAAAGAAAGAAAGTAGGTCGAGCAGCTGGCAGCAGTAACTATGACTCTCTTAAGGTAGCCAAATGCCTCGTCACTCGGCGAGATTTATTTGAAAACTGGAGGAAATCGACGTTGAAGTAACTCAGACAACGGTAACATGCACAGGTGTTCGCGTATCGCTCTGCAGGACTGACCACACTACGATTCAAAGGGAGGAAAGATACAAAGAAGGAGGAGCAGCTGGCTGCAGTAACTATGACCCTCTTAAGGTAGCCAAATGCCTCGTCACCCGGCGAGGTACATTTGCTAACTCGAGAGACTCGTAGTGGGAGTAACAGTGACGACGTTAACGTGGACATATAGTGGCACATCGGTTCTGTAGGACAGCCATAGCAAGAATGATGGAGAGAAAGGGCTTAAAAAAGTGGGAGCAGCAGGCAGGGGTACTATGACTCTCTTAAGGCAGCCAAATGCCTCGTCAACATGTGAAATTTTTTTTGAAAACTCGAGAATATCTTCGTTAAGGTAGCTCAGACAACGTTAAGGTTTACATGTAGTGGCATATTGCTCCTGCAGGACTGAACACAGTAATAATTAATGAGTGGAAAGAAAGAAAGTAGGTCGAACAGCTGGCAGCAGTAACTATGACTCTCTTAAGGTAGCCAAATGCCTCGTCACTCGGCGAAATTTATTTGAAAACTCGAGGAAATCGTCGTCGAAGTAACTCAGACAACGGTAACATATACAGGTGGTGGCGTATCGCTTCTGCAGGACTGACCACAGTACGAATTAAAGACAATAAAGATTCAAAGAAGGGGGAGCAGCTGGCTGCAGTAACTATGACGCTTATAAGGTAGCCAAATGCCTCGTCATCCGGCGAGGTACATTTGCTAACTCGAGAGACTCGTAGTGGGAGTAACAGAGACGACGTTAACGTGGACATATAGTGGCACATCGGTTCTGTAGGACAGCCATAGCAAGAATGGTAGAGAGAAAGGGCTTAGAAAAGTGGGAGCAGCAGGCAGGGGTACTATGACTCCCTTAAGGTAGCCAAATGCCTCGTCACCATGTAAAATTTTTTTTGAAAACTCGAGGATATTTTCGTTAAGGTAGCTCAGACAACGCTAAGGTTTACATGTAGTGGCATATTGCTCCTGCAGGACTGACCACAGTAATAATTAAAGAGTGGAAAGAAAGAAAGTAGGTCGAGCAGCTGGCAGCAGTAACTATGACTCTCTTAAGGTAGCCAAATGCCTCGTCACTCGGCGAAATTTACTTGAAAACTCGAGGAAATCGTCGTTGAAGTAACTGATACAACGGTAACATGGACAGGTGGTGGCGTATCGCTTCTGCAGGACACCAAGGTACGAATTAAAGAGAGGAAAGATTTAAAGAAGGGGGAGCAGCTGACTGCAGTAACTATGACTCTCTTAAGGTAGCCAAATGCCTCGTCATCCGGCGAGGTACATTTGCTAACTCGAGAGACTCGTAGTGGGAGTAACAGAGACGACGTAACGTAGACATATAGTGGCACATCGGTTCTGTAGGACAGCCATAGCAAGAATGGTAGAGAGAAAGGGCTTAGAAAAGTGGGAGCAGCAGGCAGGGGTACTATGACTCCCTTAAGGTAGCCAAATGCCTCGTCACCATGTAAAATTTTTTTTGAAAACTCGAGGATATTTTCGTTAAGGTAGCTCAGACAACGTAAAGGTTTACATGTAGTGGCATATTGCTCCTGCAGAACTGACCACAGTAATAATTAATGAGTGGAAAGAAAGAAAGTAGGTCGAGCAGCTGGCAGCAGTAACTATGACTCTCTTAAGGTAGCCAAATGCCTCGTCACTCGGCGAGATTTATTTGAAAACTCGAGGAAATCGTCGTTGAAGTAACTCAGACAACCGTAACATGCACAGGTGTTGGCGTATCGCTCTGCGGGACTGACCACAGTACGAATTAAAGGGAGAAAAGATTCAAAGAAGGGGGAGCAGCTGGCTGCAGTAACTATGACTCTCTTATGGCAGCCAAATGCCTCGTCACCCGGCGAGGTACATTTGCTAACTCGAGAGACTCGTAGTGGCAGTAACAGTGACGACGTTAACGTGGACATATAGTGGCACATCGGTTCCGTAGGACAGGCCATAGCAAGAATGATAGAGAGAATGGGCTTAGAAAAGTGGGGGCAGCAAGCAGGAGTACTATGACTCACTTAAGGTAGCCAAATGCCTCGTCACCATGTGAAATTGTTTTTGAAAACTCGAGGATATCATCGATAACGTACCTCAGACAACGTTAAGGTTTACATGTAGTGGCATATTGCTCCTGCAGAACTGACTACAGTAATAATTAATGAGTGGAAAGAAAGAAAGTAGGTCGAGCAGCTGGCAGCAGTAACTATGACTCTCTTAAGGTAGCCAAATGCCTCGTCACTCGGCGAGATTTATTTGAAAACTGGAGGAAATCGACGTTGAAGTAACTCAGACAACGGTAACATGCACAGGTGTTCGCGTATCGCTCTGCAGGACTGACCACACTACGATTTAAAGGGAGGAAAGATTCAAAGAAGGGGGAGCAGCTGGCTGCAGTAACTATGACCCTCTTAAGGTAGCCAAATGCCTCGTCACCCGGCGAGGTACATTTGCTAACTCGAGAGACTCGTAGTGGGAGTAACAGTGACGACGTTAACGTGGACATATAGTGGCACATCGGTTCTGTAGGACAGCCATAGCAAGAATGATGGAGAGAAAGGGCTTAAAAAAGTGGGAGCAGCAGGCAGGGGTACTATGACTCTCTTAAGGCCGCCAAATGCCTCGTCAACATGTGAAATTTTTTTTGAAAACTCGAGAATATCTTCGTTAAGGTAGCTCAGACAACGTTAAGGTTTACATGTAGTGGCATATTGCTCCTGCAGGACTGACCACAGTAATAATTAATGAGTGGAAAGAAAGAAAGTAGGTCGAACAGCTGGCAGCAGTAACTATGACTCTCTTAAGGTAGCCAAATGCCTCGTCACTCGGCGAAATTTATTTGAAAACTCGAGGAAATCGTCGTCGAAGTAACTCAGACAACGGTAACATATACAGGTGGTGGCGTATCGCTTCTGCAGGACACCAAGGTACGAATTAAAGAGAGGAAAGATTCAAAGAAGGGGGAGCAGCTGGCTGCAGTAAGTATGACTCTCTTAAGGTAGCCAAATGCCTCGTCACTCGGCGAAATTTATTTGAAAACTCGAGGAAATCGTTGTTGAGGTAACTCAGACAACGGTAACATGGTCAGGTGGTGGCGTATCGCTTCTGCAGGACTGACCACAGTACGAATTAAAGACAATAAAGATTCAAAGAAGGGGGAGCAGCTGGCTGCAGTAACTATGACGCTTATAAGGTAGCCAAATGCCTCGTCATCCGGCGAGGTACATTTGCTAACTCGAGAGACTCGTAGTGGGAGTAACAGAGACGACGTTAACGTGGACATATAGTGGCACATCGGTTCTGTAGGACAGCCATAGCAAGAATGGTAGAGAGAAAGGGCTTAGAAAAGTGGGAGCAGCAGGCAGGGGTACTATGACTCCCTTAAGGTAGCCAAATGCCTCGTCACCATGTAAAATTTTTTTTGAAAACTCGAGGATATTTTCGTTAAGGTAGCTCAGACAACGCTAAGGTTTACATGTAGTGGCATATTGCTCATGCAGGACTGACCACAGTAATAATTAAAGAGTGGAAAGAAAGAAAGTAGGTCGAGCAGCTGGCAGCAGTAACTATGACTCTCTTAAGGTAGCCAAATGCCTCGTCACTCGGCGAGATTTATTTGAAAACTCGAGGAAATCGTCGTTGAAGTAACTCAGACAACCGTAACATGCACAGGTGTTGGCGTATCGCTCTGCAGGACTGACCACAGTACGAATTAAAGGGAGAAAAGATTCAAAGAAGGGGGAGCAGCTGGCTGCAGTAACTATGACTCTCTTATGGTAGCCAAATGCCTCGTCACCCGGCGAGGTACATTTGCTAACTCGAGAGACTCGTAGTGGCAGTAACAGTGACGACGTTAACGTGGACATATAGTGGCACATCGGTTCCGTAGGACAGGCCATAGCAAGAATGATAGAGAGAATGGGCTTAGAAAAGTGGGGGCAGCAAGCAGGAGTACTATGACTCACTTAAGGTAGCCAAATGCCTCGTCACCATGTGAAATTGTTTTTGAAAACTCGAGGATATCATCGATAACGTACCTCAGACAACGTTAAGGTTTACATGTAGTGGCATATTGCTCCTGCAGAACTGACTACAGTAATAATTAATGAGTGGAAAGAAAGAAAGTAGGTCGAGCAGCTGGCAGCAGTAACTATGACTCTCTTAAGGTAGCCAAATGCCTCGTCACTCGGCGAGATTTATTTGAAAACTGGAGGAAATCGACGTTGAAGTAACTCAGACAACGGTAACATGCACAGGTGTTCGCGTATCGCTCTGCAGGACTGACCACACTACGATTTAAAGGGAGGAAAGATTCAAAGAAGGGGGAGCAGCTGGCTGCAGTAACTATGACCCTCTTAAGGTAGCCAAATGCCTCGTCACCCGGCGAGGTACATTTGCTAACTCGAGAGACTCGTAGTGGGAGTAACAGTGACGACGTTAACGTGGACATATAGTGGCACATCGGTTCTGTAGGACAGCCATAGCAAGAATGATGGAGAGAAAGGGCTTAAAAAAGTGGGAGCAGCAGGCAGGGGTACTATGACTCTCTTAAGGCAGCCAAATGCCTCGTCAACATGTGAAATTTTTTTTGAAAACTCGAGAATATCTTCGTTAAGGTAGCTCAGACAACGTTAAGGTTTACATGTAGTGGCATATTGCTCCTGCAGGACTGACCACAGTAATAATTAATGAGTGGAAAGAAAGAAAGTAGGTCGAACAGCTGGCAGCAGTAACTATGACTCTCTTAAGGTAGCCAAATGCCTCGTCACTCGGCGAAATTTATTTGAAAACTCGAGGAAATCGTCGTCGAAGTAACTCAGACAACGGTAACATATACAGGTGGTGGCGTATCGCTTCTGCAGGACACCAAGGTACGAATTAAAGAGAGGAAAGATTCAAAGAAGGGGGAGCAGCTGGCTGCAGTAAGTATGACTCTCTTAAGGTAGCCAAATGCCTCGTCACTCGGCGAAATTTATTTGAAAACTCGAGGAAATCGTTGTTGAGGTAACTCAGACAACGGTAACATGGTCAGGTGGTGGCGTATCGCTTCTGCAGGACTGACCACAGTACGAATTAAAGACAATAAAGATTCAAAGAAGGGGGAGCAGCTGGCTGCAGTAACTATGACGCTTATAAGGTAGCCAAATGCCTCGTCATCCGGCGAGGTACATTTGCTAACTCGAGAGACTCGTAGTGGGAGTAACAGAGACGACGTTAACGTGGACATACAGTGGCACATCGGTTCTGTAGGACAGCCATAGCAAGAATGGTAGAGAGAAAGGGCTTAGAAAAGTGGGAGCAGCAGGCAGGGGTACTATGACTCCCTTAAGGTAGCCAAATGCCTCGTCACCATGTAAAATTTTTTTTGAAAACTCGAGGATATTTTCGTTAAGGTAGCTCAGACAACGCTAAGGTTTACATGTAGTGGCATATTGCTCCTGCAGGACTGACCACAGTAATAATTAAAGAGTGGAAAGAAAGAAAGTAGGTCGAGCAGCTGGCAGCAGTAACTATGACTCTCTTAAGGTAGCCAAATGCCTCGTCACTCGGCGAAATTTACTTGAAAACTCGAGGAAATCGTCGTTGAAGTAACTGATACAACGGTAACATGGACAGGTGGTGGCGTATCGCTTCTGCAGGACACCAAGGTACGAATTAAAGAGAGGAAAGATTTAAAGAAGGGGGAGCAGCTGACTGCAGTAACTATGACTCTCTTAAGGTAGCCAAATGCCTCGTCATCCGGCGAGGTACATTTGCTAACTCGAGAGACTCGTAGTGGGAGTAACAGAGACGACGTAACGTAGACATATAGTGGCACATCGGTTCTGTAGGACAGCCATAGCAAGAATGGTAGAGAGAAAGGGCTTAGAAAAGTGGGAGCAGCAGGCAGGGGTACTATGACTCCCTTAAGGTAGCCAAATGCCTCGTCACCATGTAAAATTTTTTTTGAAAACTCGAGGATATTTTCGTTAAGGTAGCTCAGACAACGTAAAGGTTTACATGTAGTGGCATATTGCTCCTGCAGAACTGACCACAGTAATAATTAATGAGTGGAAAGAAAGAAAGTAGGTCGAGCAGCTGGCAGCAGTAACTATGACTCTCTTAAGGTAGCCAAATGCCTCGTCACTCGGCGAGATTTATTTGAAAACTCGAGGAAATCGTCGTTGAAGTAACTCAGACAACCGTAACATGCACAGGTGTTGGCGTATCGCTCTGCAGGACTGACCACAGTACGAATTAAAGGGAGAAAAGATTCAAAGAAGGGGGAGCAGCTGGCTGCAGTAACTATGACTCTCTTATGGTAGCCAAATGCCTCGTCACCCGGCGAGGTACATTTGCTAACTCGAGAGACTCGTAGTGGCAGTAACAGTGACGACGTTAACGTGGACATATAGTGGCACATCGGTTCCGTAGGACACGCCATAGCAAGAATGATAGAGAGAATGGGCTTAGAAAAGTGGGGGCAGCAAGCAGGAGTACTATGACTCACTTAAGGTAGCCAAATGCCTCGTCACCATGTGAAATTGTTTTTGAAAACTCGAGGATATCATCGATAACGTACCTCAGACAACGTTAAGGTTTACATGTAGTGGCATATTGCTCCTGCAGAACTGACTACAGTAATAATTAATGAGTGGAAAGAAAGAAAGTAGGTCGCGCAGCTGGCAGCAGTAACTATGACTCTCTTAAGGTAGCCAAATGCCTCGTCACTCGGCGAGATTTATTTGAAAACTGGAGGAAATCGACGTTGAAGTAACTCAGACAACGGTAACATGCACAGGTGATCGCGTATCGCTCTGCAGGACTGACCACACTACGATTTAAAGGGAGGAAAGATTCAAAGAAGGGGGAGCAGCTGGCTGCAGTAACTATGACCCTCTTAAGGTAGCCAAATGCCTCGTCACCCGGCGAGGTACATTTGCTAACTCGAGAGACTCGTAGTGGGAGTAACAGTGACGACGTTAACGTGGACATATAGTGGCACATCGGTTCTGTAGGACAGCCATAGCAAGAATGATGGAGAGAAAGGGCTTAAAAAAGTGGGAGCAGCAGGCAGGGGTACTATGACTCTCTTAAGGCAGCCAAATGCCTCGTCAACATGTGAAATTTTTTTTGAAAACTCGAGAATATCTTCGTTAAGGTAGCTCAGACAACGTTAAGGTTTACATGTAGTGGCATATTGCTCCTGCGGGACTGACCACAGTAATAATTCATGAGTGGAAAGAAAGAAATTAGGTCGAGCAGCTGGCAGCAGTAACTATGACTCTCTTAAGGTAGCCAAATGCCTCGTCACTCGGCGAAATTTATTTGAAAACTCGAGGAAATCGTCGTCGAAGTAACTCAGACAACGGTAACATATACAGGTGGTGGCGTATCGCTTCTGCAGGACACCAAGGTACGAATTAAAGAGAGGAAAGATTCAAAGAAGGGGGAGCAGCTGGCTGCAGTAAGTATGACTCTCTTAAGGTAGCCAAATGCCTCGTCACTCGGCGAAATTTATTTGAAAACTCGAGGAAATCGTTGTTGAGGTAACTCAGACAACGGTAACATGGTCAGGTGGTGGCGTATCGCTTCTGCAGGACTGACCACAGTACGAATTAAAGACAATAAAGATTCAAAGAAGGGGGAGCAGCTGGCTGCAGTAACTATGACGCTTATAAGGTAGCCAAATGCCTCGTCATCCGGCGAGGTACATTTGCTAACTCGAGAGACTCGTAGTGGGAGTAACAGAGACGACGTAACGTAGACATATAGTGGCACATCGGTTCTGTAGGACAGCCGTAGCAAGAATGGTAGAGAGAAAGGGCTTAGAAAAGTGGGAGCAGCAGGCAGGGGTACTATGACTCCCATAAGGTAGCCAAATGCCTCGTCACCATGTAAAATTTTTTTTGAAAACTCGAGGATATTTTCGTTAAGGTAGCTCAGACAACGTAAAGGTTTACATGTAGTGGCATATTGCTCCTGCAGAACTGACCACAGTAATAATTAATGAGTGGAAAGAAAGAAAGTAGGTCGAGCAGCTGGCAGCAGTAACTATGACTCTCTTAAGGTAGCCAAATGCCTCGTCACTCGGCGAGATTTATTTGAAAACTCGAGGAAATCGTCGTTGAAGTAACTCAGACAACCGTAACATGCACAGGTGTTGGCGTATCGCTCTGCAGGACTGACCACAGTACGAATTAAAGGGAGGAAAGATTCAAAGAAGGGGGAGCAGCTGGCTGCAGTAACTATGACTCTCTTATGGTAGCCAAATGCCTCGTCACCCGGCGAGGTACATTTGCTAACTCGAGAGACTCGTAGTGGGAGTAACAGTGACGACGTTAACGTGGACATATAGTGGCACATCGGTTCCGTAGGACAGGCCATAGCAAGAATGATAGAGAGAATGGGCTTAGAAAAGTGGGGGCAGCAAGCAGGAGTACTATGACTCACTTAAGGTAGCCAAATGCCTCGTCACCATGTGAAATTGTTTTTGAAAACTCGAGGATATCATCGATAACGTACCTCAGACAACGTTAAGGTTTACATGTAGTGGCATATTGCTCCTGCAGAACTGACTACAGTAATAATTAATGAGTGGAAAGAAAGAAAGTAGGTCGAGCAGCTGGCAGCAGTAACTATGACTCTCTTAAGGTAGCCAAATGCCTCGTCACTCGGCGAGATTTATTTGAAAACTGGAGGAAATCGACGTTGAAGTAACTCAGACAACGGTAACATGCACAGGTGTTCGCGTATCGCTCTGCAGGACTGACCACACTACGATTTAAAGGGAGGAAAGATTCAAAGAAGGGGGAGCAGCTGGCTGCAGTAACTATGACCCTCTTAAGGTAGCCAAATGCCTCGTCACCCGGCGAGGTACATTTGCTAACTCGAGAGACTCGTAGTGGGAGTAACAGTGACGACGTTAACGTGGACATATAGTGGCACATCGGTTCTGTAGGACAGCCATAGCAAGAATGATGGAGAGAAAGGGCTTAAAAAAGAGGGAGCAGCAGGCAGGGGTACTATGACTCTCTTAAGGCAGCCAAATGCCTCGTCAACATGTGAAATTTTTTTTGAAAACTCGAGAATATCTTCGTTAAGGTAGCTCAGACAACGTTAAGGTTTACATGTAGTGGCATATTGCTCCTGCAGGACTGACCACAGTAATAATTAATGAGTGGAAAGAAAGAAAGTAGGTCGAGCAGCTGGCAGCAGTAACTATGACTCTCTTAAGGTAGCCAAATGCCTCGTCACTCGGCGAAATTTATTTGAAAACTCGAGGAAATCGTCGTCGAAGTAACTCAGACAACGGTAACATATACAGGTGGTGGCGTATCGCTTCTGCAGGACACAAAGGTACGAATTAAAGAGAGGAAAGATTCAAAGAAGGGGGAGCAGCTGGCTGCAGTAAGTATGACTCTCTTAAGGTAGCCAAATGCCTCGTCACTCGGCGAAATTTATTTGAAAACTCGAGGAAATCGTTGTTGAGGTAACTCAGACAACGGTAACATGGTCAGGTGGTGGCGTATCGCTTCTGCAGGACTGACCACAGTACGAATTAAAGACAATAAAGATTCAAAGAAGGGGGAGCAGCTGGCTGCAGTAACTATGACGCTTATAAGGTAGCCAAATGCCTCGTCATCCGGCGAGGTACATTTGCTAACTCGAGAGACTCGTACTGGGAGTAACAGAGACGACGTTAACGTGGACATATAGTGGCACATCGGTTCTGTAGGACAGCCATAGCAAGAATGGTAGAGAGAAAGGGCTTAGAAAAGTGGGAGCAGCAGGCAGGGGTACTATGACTCCCTTAAGGTAGCCAAATGCCTCGTCACCATGTAAAATTTTTTTTGAAAACTCGAGGATATTTTCGTTAAGGTAGCTCAGACAACGCTAAGGTTTACATGTAGTGGCATATTGCTCCTGCAGGACTGACCACAGTAATAATTAAGGAGTGGAAAGAAAGAAAGTAGGTCGAGCAGCTGGCAGCAGTAACAATGACTCTCTTAAGGTAGCCAAATGCCTCGTCACTCGGCGAAATTTACTTGAAAACTCGAGGAAATCGTCGTTGAAGTAACTGATACAACGGTAACATGGACAGGTGGTGGCGTATCGCTTCTGCAGGACACCAAGGTACGAATTAAAGAGAGGAAAGATTTAAAGAAGGGGGAGCAGCTGACTGCAGTAACTATGACTCTCTTAAGGTAGCCAAATGCCTCGTCATCCGGCGAGGTACATTTGCTAACTCGAGAGACTCGTAGTGGGAGTAACAGAGACGACGTAACGTAGACATATAGTGGCACATCGGTTCTGTAGGACAGCCATAGCAAGAATGGTAGAGAGAAAGGGCTTAGAAAAGTGGGAGCAGCAGGCAGGGGTACTATGACTCCCTTAAGGTAGCCAAATGCCTCGTCACCATGTAAAATTTTTTTTGAAAACTCGAGGATATTTTCGTTAAGGTAGGTCAGACAACGTAAAGGTTTACATGTAGTGGCATATTGCTCCTGCAGAACTGACCACAGTAATAATTAATGAGTGGAAAGAAAGAAAGTAGGTCGAGCAGCTGGCAGCAGTAACTATGACTCTCTTAAGGTAGCCAAATGCCTCGTCACTCGGCGAGATTTATTTGAAAACTCGAGGAAATCGTCGTTGAAGTAACTCAGACAACCGTAACATGCACAGGTGTTGGCGTATCGCTCTGCAGGACTGACCACAGTACGAATTAAAGGGAGGAAAGATTCAAAGAAGGGGGAGCAGCTGGCTGCAGTAACTATGACTCTCTTATGGTAGCCAAATGCCTCGTCACCCGGCGAGGTACATTTGCTAACTCGAGAGACTCGTAGTGGGAGTAACAGTGACGACGTTAACGTGGACATATAGTGGCACATCGGTTCCGTAGGACAGGCCATAGCAAGAATGATAGAGAGAATGGGCTTAGAAAAGTGGGGGCAGCAAGCAGGAGTACTATGACTCACTTAAGGTAGCCAAATGCCTCGTCACCATGTGAAATTGTTTTTGAAAACTCGAGGATATCATCGATAACGTACCTCAGACAACGTTAAGGTTTACATGTAGTGGCATATTGCTCCTGCAGAACTGACTACAGTAATAATTAATGAGTGGAAAGAAAGAAAGTAGGTCGAGCAGCTGGCAGCAGTAACTATGACTCTCTTAAGGTAGCCAAATGCCTCGTCACCCGGCGAGATTTATTTGAAAACTGGAGGAAATCGACGTTGAAGTAACTCAGACAACGGTAACATGCACAGGTGTTCGCGTATCGCTCTGCAGGACTGACCACACTACGATTTAAAGGGAGGAAAGATTCAAAGAAGGGGGAGCAGCTGGCTGCAGTAACTATGACCCTCTTAAGGTAGCCAAATGCCTCGTCACCCGGCGAGGTACATTTGCTAACTCGAGAGACTCGTAGTGGGAGTAACAGTGACGACGTTAACGTGGACATATGGTGGCACATCGGTTCTGTAGGACAGCCATAGCAAGAATGATAGAGAGAATGGGCTTAGAAAAGTGATAGCAGCAGGCAGGGGTACTATGACTCTCTTACGGCAGCCAATAGCCTCGTCACCATGTGAAATTTTTTTTGAAAACTCGAGAATATCTTCGTTAAGGTAGCTCAGACAACGTTAAGGTTTACATGTAGTGGCATATTGCTCCTGCAGGACTGACCACAGTAATAATTAATGAGTGGAAAGAATGAAAGTAGGTCGAGCAGCTGGCAGCAGTAACTATGACTCTCTTAAGGTAGCCAAATGCCTCGTCACTCGGCGAAATTTATTTGAAAACTCGAGGAAATCGTCGTCGAAGTAACTCAGACAACGGTAACATATACAGGTGGTGGCGTATCGCTTCTGCAGGACACCAAGGTACGAATTAAAGAGAGGAAAGATTCAAAGAAGGGGGAGCAGCTGGCTGCAGTAAGTATGACTCTCTTAAGGTAGCCAAATGCCTCGTCACTCGGCGAAATTTATTTGAAAACTCGAGGAAATCGTTGTTGAGGTAACTCAGACAACGGTAACATGGTCAGGTGGTGGCGTATCGCTTCTGCAGGACTGACCACAGTACGAATTAAAGACAATAAAGAATCAAAGAAGGGGGAGCAGCTGGCTGCAGTAACTATGACTCTCTTAAGGTAGCCAAATGCCTCGTCATCCGGCGAGGTACATTTGCTAACTCGAGAGACTCGTAGTGGGAATAACAGTGACGACGTTAACGTGGACATATAGTGGCACATTGGTTCTGTAGGACAGGCCATAGTAAGAATGATAGAAAGAATGGGCCTAGAAAAGTGGGAGCAGCAAGCAGCAGTACAATGACTCTCTTAAGGTAGCCAAATGCCTCGTCACCATGTGAAATTGTTTTTGAAAACTCGAGGATATCATCGATAAGGTAGCTCAGACAACGTTAAGGTTTACATGTAGTGGCATATTGCTCCTGCAGAACTGACCACAGTAATAATTAATGAGTGGAAAGAAAGAAAGTAGGTCGAGCAGCTGGCAGCAGTAACTATGACTCTCTTAAGGTAGCCAAATGCCTCGTCACTCGGCGAGATTTATTTGTAAACTCGAGGAAATCGTCGTTGAAGTAACTCAGACAACCGTAACATGCACAGGTGTTGGCGTATCGCTCTGCAGGACTGACCACAGTACGAATTAAAGGGAGGAAAGATTCAAAGAAGGGGGAGCAGCTGGCTGCAGTAACTATGACTCTCTTATGGTAGCCAAATGCCTCGTCACCCGGCGAGGTACATTTGCTAACTCGAGAGACTCGTAGTGGCAGTAACAGTGACGACGTTAACGTGGACATATAGTGGCACATCGGTTCCGTAGGACAGGCCATAGCAAGAATGATAGAGAGAATGGGCTTAGAAAAGTGGGGGCAGCAAGCAGGAGTACTATGACTCTCTTAAGGTAGCCAAATGCCTCGTCACCATGTGAAATTGTTTTTGAAAACTCGAGGATATCATCGATAACGTAGCTCAGACAACGTTAAGGTTTACATGTAGTGGCAAATTGCTCCTGCAGATCTGACCACAGTAATAATTAATGAGTGGAAAGAAAGAAAGTAGGTCGAGCAGCTGGCAGCAGTAACTATGACTCTCTTAAGGTAGCCAAATGCCTCGTCACTCGGCGAGATTTATTTGAAAACTGGAGGAAATCGTCGTTGAAGTAACTCAGACAACGGTAACATGCACAGGTGTTGGCGTATCGCTCTGCAGGACTGACCACAGTACGATTTAAAGGGAGGAAAGATTCAAAGAAGGGGGAGCAGCTGGCTGCAGTAACTATGACTCTCTTAAGGTAGCCAAATGCCTCGTCACCCGGCGAGGTACATTTGCTAACTCGAGAGACTCGTAGTGGGAGTAACAGTGACGACGTTAACGTGGACATATAGTGGCACATCGGTTCTGTAGGACAGCCATAGCAAGAATGATGGAGAGAAAGGGCTTAAAAAAGTGGGAGCAGCAGGCCGGGGTACTATGACTCTCTTAAGGCAGCCAAATGCCTCGTCAACATGTGAAATTTTTTTTGAAAAGTCGAGAATATCTTCGTTAAGGTAGCTCAGACAACGTTAAGGTTTACATGTAGTGGCATATTGCTCCTGCAGGACTGACCACAGTAATAATTAATGAGTGGAAAGAAAGAAAGTAGGTCGAGCAGCTGGCAGCAGTAACTATGACTCTCTTAAGGTAGCCAAATGCCTCGTCACTCGGCGAAATTTATTTGAAAACTCGAGGAAATCGTCGTCGAAGTAACTCAGACAACGGTAACATATACAGGTGGTGGCGTATCGCTTCTGCAGGACACCAAGGTACGAATTAAAGAGAGGGAAGATTCAAAGAAGGGGGAGCAGCTGGCTGCAGTAAGTATGTCTCTCTTAAGGTAGCCAAATGCCTCGTCACTCGGCGAAATTTATTTGAAAACTCGAGGAAATCGTTGTTGAGGTAACTCAGACAACGGTAACATGGTCAGGTGGTGGCGTATCGCTTCTGCAGGACTGACCACAGTACGAATTAAAGACAATAAAGATTCAAAGAAGGGGGAGCAGCTGGCTGCAGTAACTATGACTCTCTTAAGGTAGCCAAATGCCTCGTCATCCGGCGAGGTACATTTGCTAACTCGAGAGACTCGTAGTGGGAGTAACAGAGACGACGTAACGTAGACATATAGTGGCACATCGGTTCTGTAGGACAGCCATAGCAAGAATGGTAGAGAGAAAGGGCTTAGAAAAGTGGGAGCAGCAGGCAGGGGTACTATGACTCCCTTAAGGTAGCCAAATGCCTCGTCACCATGTAAAATTTTTTTTGAAAACTCGAGGATATTTTCGTTAAGGTAGCTCAGACAACGTAAAGGTTTACATGTAGTGGCATATTGCTCCTGCAGAACTGACCACAGTAATAATTAATGAGTGGAAAGAAAGAAAGTAGGTCGAGCAGCTGGCAGCAGTAACTATGACTCTCTTAAGATAGCCAAATGCCTCGTCACTCGGCGAGATTTATTTGAAAACTCGTGGAAATCGTCGTTGAAGTAACTCAGACAACCGTAACATGCACAGGTGTTGGCGTATCGCTCTGCAGGACTGACCACAGTACGAATTAAAGGGAGGAAAGATTCAAAGAAGGGGGAGCAGCTGGCTGCAGTAACTATGACTCTCTTATGGTAGCCAAATGCCTCGTCACCCGGCGAGGTACATTTGCTAACTCGAGAGACTCGTAGTGGCAGTAACAGTGACGACGTTAACGTGGACATATAGTGGCACATCGGTTCCGTAGGACAGGCCATAGTAAGATAGATAGAGAGAATGGGCTTAGAAAAGTGGGAGCAGCAAGCAGCAGTACAATGACTCTCTTAAGGTAGCCAAATGCCTCGTCACCATGTGAAATTGTTTTTGAAAACTCGAGGATATCATCGATAAGGTAGCTCAGACAACGTTAAGGATTACATGTAGTGGCATATTGCTCCTGCAGAACTGACCACAGTAATAATTAATGAGTGGAAAGAAAGAAAGTAGGTCGAGCAGCTGGCAGCAGTAACTATGACTCTCTTAAGGTAGCCAAATGCCTCGTCACTCGGCGAGATTTATTTGAAAACTCGAGGAAATCGTCGTTGGAGTAACTCAGACAACGGTAACATGCACAGGTGTTGGCGTATCGCTCTGCAGGACTGACCACAGTACGATTTAAAGGGAGGAAAGATTCAAAGAAGGGGAAGCAGCTGGCTGCAGTAACTATGACTCTCTTAAGGTAGCCAAATGCCTCGTCACCCGGCGAGGTACATTTGCTAACTCGAGAGACTCGTAGTGGGAGTAACAGTGACGACGTTAACGTGGACATATAGTGGCACATCGGTTCTGTAGGACAGCCATAGCAAGAATGATGGAGAGAAAGGGCTTAAAAAAGTGGGAGCAGCAGGCAGGGGTACTATGACTCTCTTAAGGCAGCCAAATGCCTCGTCAACATGTGAAATTTTTTTTGAAAACTCGAGAATATCTTCGTTAAGGTAGCTCAGACAACGTTAAGGTTTACATGTAGTGGCATATTGCTCCTGCAGGACTGACCACAGTAATAATTAATGAGTGGAAAGAAAGAAAGTAGGTCGAGCAGCTGGCAGCAGTAACTATGACTCTCTTAAGGTAGCCAAATGCCTCGTCACTCGGCGAAATTTACTTGAAAACTCGAGGAAATCGTCGTTGAAGTAACTGATACAACGGTAACACGGACAGGTGGCGGCGTATCGCTTCTGCAGGACACCAAGGTACGAATTAAAGAGAGGAAAGATTTAAAGAAGTGGGAGCAGCTGACTGCAGTAACTATGACTCTCTTAAGGTAGCCAAATGCCTCGTCATCCGGCGAGGTACATTTGCTAACTCGAGAGACTCGTAGTGGGAGTAACAGAGACGACGTAACGTAGACATATAGTGGCACATCGGTTCTGTAGGACAGCCATAGCAAGAATGGTAGAGAGAAAGGGCTTAGAAAAGTGGGAGCAGCAGGCAGGGGTACTATGACTCCCTTAAGGTAGCCTAATGCCTCGTCACCATGTAAAATTTTTTTTGAAAACTCGAGGATATTTTCGTTAAGGTAGCTCAGACAACGTTAAGGTTTACATGTAGTGGCATATTGCTCCTGCAGAACTGACCACAGTAATAATTAATGAGTGGAAAGAAAGAAAGTAGGTCGAGCAGCTGGCAGCAGTAACTATGACTCTCTTAAGGTAGCCAAATGCCTCGTCACTCGGCGAGATTTATTTGAAAACTCGAGGAAATCGTCGTTGAAGTAACTCAGACAACCGTAACATGCACAGGTGTTGGCGTATCGCTCTGCAGGACTGACCACAGTACGAATTAAAGGGAGGAAAGATTCAAAGAAGGGGGAGCAGCTGGCTGCAGTAACTATGACTCTCTTATGGTAGCCAAATGCCTCGTCACCCGGCGAGGTACATTTGCTAACTCGAGAGACTCGTAGTGGCAGTAACAGTGACGACGTTAACGTGGACATATAGTGGCACATCGGATCCGTAGGACAGGCCATAGCAAGAATGATAGAGAGAATGGGCTTAGAAAAGTGGGGGCAGCAAGCAGGAGTACTATGACTCTCTTAAGGTAGCCAAATGCCTCGTCACCATGTGAAATTGTTTTTGAAAACTCGAGGATATCATCGATAACGTAGCTCAGACAACGTTAAGGTTTACATGTAGTGGCATATTGCTCCTGCAGAACTGACCACAGTAATAATTAATGAGTGGAAAGAAAGAAAGTAGGTCGAGCAGCTGGCAGCAGTAACTATGACTCTCTTAAGGTAGCCAAATGCCTCGTCACTCGGCGAGATTTATTTGAAAACTCGAGGAAATCGTCGTTGAACTAACTCAGACAACGGTAACATGCACAGGTGTTGGCGTATCGCTCTGCAGGACTGACCACAGTACGATTTAAAGGGAGGAAAGATTCAAAGAAGGGGGAGCAGCTGGCTGCAGTAACTATGACTCTCTTAAGGTAGCCAAATGCCTCGTCACCCGGCGAGGTACATTTGCTAACTCGAGAGACTCGTAGTGGGAGTAACAGTGACGACGTTAACGTGGACATATAGTGGCACATCGGTTCTGTAGGACAGCCATAGCAAGAATGATGGAGAGAAAGGGCTTAAAAAAGTGGGAGCAGCAGGCAGGGGTACTATGACTCTCTTAAGGCAGCCAAATGCCTCGTCAACATGTGAAATTTTTTTTGAAAACTCGAGAATATCTTCGTTAAGGTAGCTCAGACAACGTTAAGGTTTACATGTAGTGGCATATTGCTCCTGCAGGACTGACCACAGTAATAATTAATGAGTGGAAAGAAAGAAAGTAGGTCGAGCAGCTGGCAGCAGTAACTATGACTTTCTTAAGGTAGCCAAATGCCTCGTCACTCGGCGAAATTTATTTGAAAACTCGAGGAAATCGTCGTCGAAGTAACTCAGACAACGGTAACATATACAGGTGGTGGCGTATCGCTTCGGCAGGACACCAAGGTACGAATTAAAGAGAGGAAAGATTCAAAGAAGGGGGAGCAGCTGGCTGCAGTAAGTATGACTTTCTTAAGGTAGACAAATGCCTCGTCACTCGGCGAAATTTATTTGAAAACTCGAGGAAATCGTTGTTGAGGTAACTCAGACAACGGTAACATGGTCAGGTGGTGGCGTATCGCTTCTGCAGGACTGACCACAGTACGAATTAAAGACAATAAAGATTCAAAGAAGGGGGAGCAGCTGGCTGCAGTAACTAGGACTCTCTTAAGGTAGCCAAATGCCTCGTCATCCGGCGAGGTACATTTGCTAACTCGAGAGACTCGTAGTGGGAGTAACAGAGACGACGTTAACGTGGACGTATAGTGGCACATCGGTTCTGTAGGACAGCCATAGCAAGAATGGTAGAGAGAAAGGGCTTAGAAAAGTGGGAGCAGCAGGCAGGGGTACTATGACTCCCTTAAGGTAGCCAAATGCCTCGTCACCATGTAAAATTTTTTTTGAAAACTCGAGGATATTTTCGTTAAGGTAGCTCAGACAACGTAAAGGTTTACATGTAGTGGCATATTGCTCCTGCAGGACTGACCACAGTAATAATTAATGAGTGGAAAGAATGAAAGTAGGTCGAGCAGCTGGCAGCAGTAACTATGACTCTCTTAAGGTAGCCAAATGCCTCGTCACTCTGCGAAATTTATTTGAAAACTCGAGGAAATCGTCGTCGAAGTAACTCAGACAACGGTAACATATACAGGTGGTGGCGTATCGCTTCTGCAGGACACCAAGGTACGAATTAAAGAGAGGAAAGATTCAAAGAAGGGGGAGCAGCTGGCTGCAGTAAGTATGACTCTCTTAAGGTAGCCAAATGCCTCGTCACTCGGCGAAATTTATTTGAAAACTCGAGGAAATCGTTGTTGAGGTAACTCAGACAACGGTAACATGGTCAGGTGGTGGCGTATCGCTTCTGCAGGACTGACCACAGTACGAATTAAAGACAATAAAGATTCAAAGAAGGGGGAGCAGCTGGCTGCAGTAACTATGACTCTCTTAAGGTAGCCAAATGCCTCGTCATCCGGCGAGGTACATTTGCTAACTCGAGAGACTCGTAGTGGGAGTAACAGTGACGACGTTAACGTGGACATATAGTGGCACATTGGTTCCGTAGGACAGGCCATAGTAAGAATGATAGAGAGAATGGGCTTAGAAAAGTGGGAGCAGCAAGCAGCAGTACAATGACTCTCTTAAGGTAGCCAAATGCCTCGTCACCATGTGAAATTGTTTTTGAAAACTCGAGGATATCATCGATAAGGTAGCTCAGACAACGTTAAGGTTTACATGTAGTGGCATATTGCTCCTGCAGAACTGACCACAGTAATAATTAATGAGTGGAAAGAAAGAAAGTAGGTCGAGCAGCTGGCAGCAGTAACTATGACTCTCTTAAGGTAGCCAAATGCCTCGTCACTCGGCGAGATTTATTTGAAAACTCGAGGAAATCGTCGTTGAAGTAACTCAGACAAGCGTAACATGCACAGGTGTTGGTGTATCGCTCTGCAGGACTGACCACAGTACGAATTAAAGGGAGGAAAGATTCAAAGAAGGGGGAGCAGCTGGCTGCAGTAACTATGACTCTCTTATGGTAGCCAAATGCCTCGTCATCCGGCGAGGTACATTTGCTAACTCGAGAGACTCGTAGTGGCAGTAACAGTGACGACGTTAACGTGGACATATAGTGGCACATCGGTTCCGTAGGACAGGCCATAGCAAGAATGATAGAGAGAATGGGCTTAGAAAAGTGGGGGCAGCAAGCAGGAGTACTATGACTCTCTTAAGGTAGCCAAATGCCTCGTCACCATGTGAAATTGTTTTTGAAAACTCGAGGATATCATCGATAACGTAGCTCAGACAACGTTAAGGTTTACATGTAGTGGCATATTGCTCCTGCAGAACTGACCACAGTAATAATTAATGAGTGGAAAGGAAGAAAGTAGGTCGAGCAGCTGGCAGCAGTAACTATGACTCTCTTAAGGTAGCCAAATGCCTCGTCACTCGGCGAGATTTATTTGAAAACTGGAGGAAATCGTCTTTGAAGTAACTCAGACAACGGTAACATGCACAGGTGTTGGCGTATCGCTCTGCAGGACTGACCACAGTACGATTTAAAGGGAGGAAAGATTCAAAGAAGGGGGAGCAGCTGGCTGCAGTAACTATGACTCTCTTAAGGTAGCCAAATGCCTCGTCACCCGGCGAGGTACATTTGCTAACTCGAGAGACTCGTAGTGGGAGTAACAGTGACGACGTTAACGTGGACATATAGTGGCACATCGGTTCTGTAGGACAGCCATAGCAAGAATGATGGAGAGAAAGGGCTTAAAAAAGTGGGAGCAGCAGGCAGGGATACTATGACTCTCTTAAGGCAGCCAAATGCCTCGTCAACATGTGAAATTTTTTTTGAACACTCGAGAATATCTTCGTTAAGGTAGCTCAGACAACGTTAAGGTTTACATGTAGTGGCATATTGCTCCTGCAGGACTGACCACAGTAATAATTAATGAGTGGAAAGAACGAAAGTAGGTCGAGCAGCTGGCAGCAGTAACTATGACTCTCTTAAGGTAGCCAAATGCCTCGTCACTCGGCGAAATTTATTTGAAAACTCGAGGAAATCGTCGTCGAAGTAACTCAGACAACGGTAACATATACAGGTGGTGGCGTATCGCTTCTGCAGGACACCAAGGTACGAATTAAAGAGAGGAAAGATTCAAAGAAGGGGGAGCAGCTGGCTGCAGTAAGTATGACTCTCTTAAGGTAGCCAAATGCCTCGTCACTCGGCGAAATTTATTTGAAAACTCGAGGAAATCGTTGTTGAGGTAACTCAGACAACGGTAACATGGTCAGGTGGTGGCGTATCGCTTCTGCAGGACTGACCACAGTACGAATTAAACACAATAAAGATTCAAAGAAGGGGGAGCAGCTGGCTGCAGTAACTATGACGCTTATAAGGTAGCCAAATGCCTCGTCATCCGGCGAGGTACATTTGCTAACTCGAGAGACTCGTAGTGGGAGTAACAGAGACGACGTTAACGTGGACATATAGTGGCACATCGGTTCTGTAGGACAGCCATAGCAAGAATGGTAGAGAGAAAGGGCTTAGAAAAGTGGGAGCAGCAGGCAGGGGTACTATGACTCCCTTAAGGTAGCCAAATGCCTCGTCACCATGTAAAATTTTTTTTGAAAACTCGAGGAAATTTTCGTTAAGGTAGCTCAGACAACGCTAAGGTTTACATGTAGTGGCATATTGCTCCTGCAGGACTGACCACAGTAATAATTAAAGAGTGGAAAGAAAGAAAGTAGGTCGAGCAGCTGGCAGCAGTAACTATGACTCTCTTAAGGTAGCCAAATGCCTCGTCACTCGGCGAAATTTACTTGAAAACTCGAGGAAATCGTCGTTGAAGTAACTGATACAACGGTAACATGGACAGGTGGTGGCGTATCGCTTCTGCAGGACACCAAGGTACGAATTAAAGAGAGGAAAGATTTAAAGAAGGGGGAGCAGCTGACTGCAGTAACTATGACTCTCTTAAGGTAGCCAAATGCCTCGTCATCCGGCGAGGTACATTTGCTAACTCGAGAGACTCGTAGTGGGAGTAACAGAGACGACGTAACGTAGACATATAGTGGCACATCGGTTCTGTAGGACAGCCATAGCAAGAATGGTAGAGAGAAAGGGCTTAGAAAAGTGGGAGCAGCAGGCAGGGGTACTATGACCTCCTTAAGGTAGCCAAATGCCTCGTCACCATGTAAAATTTTTTTTGAAAACTCGAGGATCTTTTCGTTAAGGTAGCTCAGAGAACGTAAAGGTTTACATTTAGTGGCATATTGCTCCTGCAGCACTGACCACAGTAATAATTAAAGAGTGGTAAGAAAGAAAGTAGGTCGAGCAGCTGGCAGCAGTAACTATGACTCTCTTAAGGTAGCCAAATGCCTCGTCACTCGGCGAAATTTATTTGAAAACTCGAGGAAATCGTCGTTGAAGTAACTCAGACAACGGTAACATGGAGAGGTGGTGGCGTATCGCTTCTGCAGGACACCAAGGTACGAATTAAAGAGAGGAAAGATTCAAAGAAGGGGGAGCAGCTGGCTGCAGTAACTATGACCCTCTTAAGGTAGCCAAATGCCTCGTCATCCGGCGACGTACATTTGCTAACTCGAGAGACTCGTAGTGGGAGTAACAGTGACGACGTTAACGTGGACATATAGTGGCACATCGGTTCCGTAGGACAGGCCATAGCAAGAATTATAGAGAGAATGGGCTTAGAAAAGTGGGAGCAGCAGGCAGGAGTACTATGACTCTCTTAAGGTAGCCAAATGCCTCGTCACCATGTGAAATTGTTTTTTAAAACTCGAGGATATCATCGATAAGGTAGCTCAGACAATGTTAAGGTTTACATGTGGTGGCATATTGCTCCTGCAGAACTGACCACAGTAATAATTAAAGAGTGGAAAGAAAGAAAGTAGGTCGAGCAGCTGGCAGCAGTAACTATGACTCTCTTAAGGTAGCCAAATGCCTCGTCACTCGGCGAGATTTATTTGAAAACTCGAGGAAATCGTCGTTGTAGTAAAGCAGACAACGGTAACATGCACAGGTGTTGGGGTATCGCTCTGCAGGACTGACCACATTACGATTTAAAGGGAGGAAAGATTCAAAGAAGGGGGAGCAGCTGGCTGCAGTTACTATGACTCTCTTAAGGTAGCCAAATGCCTCATCACCCGGCGAGGTACATTTGCTAACTCGAGAGACTCGTAGTGGCAGTAACAGTGACGACGTTAACCTGGACATATAGTGGCACATCGGCTCTGTAGGACAGCCATAGCAAGATTGATAGAGAGAAAGGGCTTAATAAATTGGGAGCAGCAGGCAGGGGTACTATGACTCTCTTAAGGCAGCCAAATGCCTCGTCACCATGTGAAATTTTTTTTGAAAACTCGAGAATATCTTCGTTAAGGTAGCTCAGACAACGTTAAGGTTTACATGTAGTGGCATATTGCCCCTGCAGAACTGACCACAGTAATAATTAATGAGTGGAAAGAAAGAAAGTAGGTCGAGCAGCTGGCAGCAGTAACTATGACTCTCTTAAGGTAGCCAAATGCCTCGTCACTCGGCGAGATTTATTTGAAAACTCGAGGAAATCGTCGTTGAAGTAACTCAGACAACCGTAACATGCACAGGTGTTGGCGTATCGCTCTGCAGGACTGACCACAGTACGAATTAAAGGGAGGAAAGACTCAAAGAAGGGGGAGCAGCTGGCTGCAGTAACTATGACTCTCTTATGGTAGCCAAATGCCTCGTCACCCGGCGGGCTACATTTGCTAACTCGAGAGACTCGTAGTGGGAGTAACAGTGACGACGTTAACGTGGACATATAGTGGCACATCGGTTCCGTAGGACAGGCCATAGCAAGAATGATAGAGAGAATGGGCTTAGAAAAGTGGGGGCAGCAAGCAGGAGTACTATGACTCTCTTAAGGTAGCCAAATGCCTCGTCACCATGTGAAATTGTTTTTGAAAACTCGAGGATATCATCGATAAGGTAGCTCAGACAATGTAAAGGTTTACATGTAGTGGCATATTGCTCCTGCAGAACTGACCACAGTAATAATTAATGAGTGGAAAGAAAGAAAGTAGGTCGAGCAGCTGGCAGCAGTAACTATGACTCTCTTAAGGTAGTCAAATGCCTCGTCACTCGGCGAGATTTATTTGAAAACTGGAGGAAATCGTCGTTGAAGTAACTCAGACAACGGTAACATGCACAGGTGTTGGCGTATCGCTCTGCAGGACTGACCACAGTACGACTTAAAGGGAGGAAAGATTCAAAGAAGGGGGAGCAGCTGGCTGCAGTAACTATGACTCTCTTAAGGTAGCCAAATGCCTCGTCACCCGGCGAGGTACATTTGCTAACTCGAGAGACTCGTAGTGGGAGTAACAGTGACGACGTTAACGTGGACATATAGTGGCACATCGGTTCTGTAGGACAGCCATTGTAAGAATGATAGAGAGAATGGGCTTAGAAAAGTGATAGCAGCAGGCAGGGGTACTATGACTCTCTTACGGCAGCCAAAAGCCTCGTCACCATGTGAAATTTTTTTTGAAAACTCGAGAATATCTTCGTTAAGGTAGCTCAGACAACGTTAAGGTTTACATGTAGTGGCATATTGCTCCTGCAGGACTGACCACAGTAATAATTAATGAGTGGAAAGAATGAAAGTAGGTCGAGCAGCTGGCAGCAGTAACTATGACTCTCTTAAGGTAGCCAAATGCCTCGTCACTCGGCGAAATTTATTTGAAAACTCGAGCAAATCGTCGTCGAAGTAACTCAGACAACGGTAACATATACAGGTGGTGGCGTATCGCTTCTGCAGGACACCAAGGTACGAATTAAAAAGAGGAAAGATTCAAAGAAGGGGGAGCAGCTGGCTGCAGTAAGTATGACTCTCTTAAGGTAGCCAAATGCCTCGTCACTCGGCGAAATTTATTTGAAAACTCGAGGAAATCGTTGTTGAGGTAACTCAGACAACGGTAACATGGTCAGGTGGTGGCGTATCGCTTCTGCAGGACTGACCACAGTACGAATTAAAGACAATAAAGATTCAAAGAAGGGGGAGCAGCTGGCTGCAGTAACTATGACGCTTATAAGGTAGCCAAATGCCTCGTCATCCGGCGAGGTACATTTGCTAACTCTAGAGACTCGTAGTGGGAGTAACAGAGACGACGTAACGTAGACATATAGTGGCACATCGGTTCTGTAGGACAGCCATAGCAAGAATGGCAGAGAGAAAGGGCTTAGAAAAGTGGGAGCAGCAGGCAGGGGTACTATGACTCCCTTAAGGTAGCCCAATGCCTCGTCACCATGTAAAATTTTTTTTGAAAACTCGAGGATATTTTCGTTAAGGTAGCTCAGACAACGTAAAGGTTTACATTTAGTGGCATATTGCTCCTGCAGGACTGACCACAGTAATAATTAAAGAGTGGAAAGAAAGAAAGTAGGTCGAGCAGCTGGCAGCAGTAACTATGACTCTCTTAAGGTAGCCAAATGCCTCGTCACTCGGCGAAATTTATTTGACAACTCGAGGAAATCGTCGTTGAAGTAACTCAGACAACGGTAACATGGACAGGTGGTGGCGTATCGCTTCTGCAGGACACCACAGTACGAATTAAAGACAGGACAGATTCAAAGAAGGGGGAGCAGCTGGCTGCAGTAACTATGACTCTCTTAAGGTAGCCAAATGCCTCGTCATCCGGCGACGTACATTTGCTAACTCGAGAGACTCGTAGTGGGAGTAACAGTGACGACGTTAACGTGGACATATAGTGGCACATCGGTTCCGTAGGACAGGCCATAGCAAGAATGATAGAGAGAATGGGCTTAGAAAAGTGGGAGCAGCAGGCAGGAGTACTATGACTCTCTTAAGGTAGCCAAATGCCTCGCCACCATGTGAAATTGTTTTTGAAAACTCGAGGATATCATCGATAAGGTAGCTCAGACAATGTTAAGGTTTACATGTAGTGGCATATTGCTCCTGCAGAACTGACCACAGTAATAATTAAAGAGTGGAACGAAAGAAAGTAGGTCGAGCAGCTGGCAGCAGTACCTATGACTCTCTTAAGGTAGCCAAATGCCTCGTCACTCGGCGAGATTTATTTGAAAACTCGAGGAAATCGTCGTTGAAGTAAATCAGACAACGGCAACATGCACAGGTGTTGGGGTATCGCTCTGCAGGACTGACCACAGTACGATTTAAAGGGAGGAAAGATTCAAAGAAGGGGGAGCAGCTGGCTGCAGTAACTATGACTCTCTTAAGGTAGCCAAATGCCTCGTCACCCGGCGAGGTACATTTGCTAACTCGCGAGACTCGTAGTGGGAGTAACAGTGACGACGTTAACGTGGCGCATCGGTTCTGTAGGACAGCCATAGCAAGAATGATAGAGAGAATGGGCTTAGAAAAGTGGGAGCAGCAGGCAGGGGTACTATGACTCTCTTAAGGCAGCCAAAAGCCTCGTCACCATGTGAAATTGTTTTTGAAAACTCGAGCATATCTTCGTTAAGGTAGCTCAGACAACGTTAAGGTTTACATGTAGTGGCATATTGCTCCTGCAGGACTGACCACAGTAATAACTAATGAGTGGAAAGAATGAAAGGTTGGTTCCGTAGGACAGGCCATAGCTAGAATGATAGAATGGGCTTAGAAAAGTGGGAGCAGCAGGCAGGAGTACTATGACTCGCTTAAGGTAGCCAAATGCCTCGTCACCATGTGAAATTGTTTTTGAAAACTCGAGGATATCATCGATAAGGTAGCTCAGACAACGTTAAGGTTTACATGTAGTGGCATATTGCTCCTGCAGGACTGACCACAGTAATAATTAAAGAGTGGAAAGAAAGAAAGTAGGTCGAGCAGCTGGCAGCAGTAACTATGACTCTCTTAAGGTAGCCAAATGCCTCGTCACTCGGCGAGATTTATTTGAAAACTGGAGGAAATCGTCGTTGAAGTAACTCAGACAACGGTAACATGCACAGGTGTTGGCGTATCGCTCTGCAGGACTGACCACAGTACGACTTAAAGGGAGGAAAGATTCAAAGAAGGGGGAGCAGCTGGCTGCAGTAACTATGACTCTCTTAAGGTAGCCAAATGCCTCGTCACCCGGCGAGGTACATTTGCTAACTCGAGAGACTCGTAGTGGGAGTAACAGTGACGACGTTAACGTGGACATATAGTGGCACAACGGTTCTGTAGGACAGCCATTGTAAGAATGATAGAGAGAATGGGCTTAGAAAAGTGATAGCAGCAGGCAGGGGTACTATGACTCTCTTACGGCAGCCAAAAGCCTCGTCACCATGTGAAATTTTTTTTGAAAACTCGAGAATATCTTCGTTAAGGTAGCTCAGACAACGTTAAGGTTTACATGTAGTGGCATATTGCTCCTGCAGGACTGACCACAGTAATAATTAATGAGTGGAAAGAATGAAAGTAGGTCGAGCAGCTGGCAGCAGTAACTATGACTCTCTTAAGGTAGCCAAATGCCTCGTCACTCGGCGAAATTTATTTGAAAACTCGAGGAAATCGTCGTCGAAGTAACTCAGACAACGGTAACATATACAGGTGGTGGCGTATCGCTTCTGCAGGACACCAAGGTACGAATTAAAAAGAGGAAAGATTCAAAGAAGGGGGAGCAGCTGGCTGCAGTAAGTATGACTCTCTTAAGGTAGCCAAATGCCTCGTCACTCGGCGAAATTTATTTGAAAACTCGAGGAAATCGTTGTTGAGGTAACTCAGACAACGGTAACATGGTCAGGTGGTGGCGTATCGCTTCTGCAGGACTGACCACAGTACGAATTAAAGACAATAAAGATTCAAAGAAGGGGGAGCAGCTGGCTGAAGTAACTATGACGCTTATAAGGTAGCCAAATGCCTCGTCATCCGGCGAGGTACATTTGCTAACTCTAGAGACTCGTAGTGGGAGTAACAGAGACGACGTAACGTAGACATATAGTGGCACATCGGTTCTGTAGGACAGCCATAGCAAGAATGGCAGAGAGAAAGGGCTTAGAAAAGTGGGAGCAGCAGGCAGGGGTACTATGACTCCCTTAAGGTAGCCCAATGCCTCGTCACCATGTAAAATTTTTTTTGAAAACTCGAGGATATTTTCGTTAAGGTAGCTCAGGCAACGTAAAGGTTTACATTTAGTGGCATATTGCTCCTGCAGGACTGACCACAGTAATAATTAAAGAGTGGAAAGAAAGAAAGTAGGTCGAGCAGCTGGCAGCAGTAACTATGACTCTCTTAAGGTAGCCAAATGCCTCGTCACTCGGCGAAATTTATTTGACAACTCGAGGAAATCGTCGTTGAAGTAACTCAGACAACGGTAACATGGACAGGTGGTGGCGTATCGCCACTGCAGGACACCAAGGTACGAATTAAAGAGAGGAAAGATTCAAAGAAGGGGGAGCAGCTGGCTGCAGTAACTATGACTCTCTTAAGGTAGCCAAATGCCTCGTCATCCGGCGACGTACATTTGCTAACTCGAGAGACTCGTAGTGGGAGTAACAGTGACGACGTTAACGTGGACGTATAGTGGCACATCGGTTCCGTAGGACAGGCCATAGCAAGAATGATAGAGAGAATGGGCTTAGAAAAGTAGGAGCAGCAGGAAGGAGTACTATGACTCTCTTAAGGTAGCCAAATGCCTCGCCACCATGTGAAATTGTTTTTGAAAACTCGAGGATATCATCGATAAGGTAGCTCAGACAATGTTAAGGTTTACATGTAGTGGCATATTGCTCCTGCAGAACTGACCACAGTAATAATTAAAGAGTGGAACGAAAGAAAGTAGGTCGAGCAGCTGGCAGCAGTAACTATGACTCTCTTAAGGTAGCCAAATGCCTCGTCACTCGGCGAGATTTATTTGAAAACTCGAGGAAATCGTCGTTGAAGTAAATCAGACAACGGTAACATGCACAGGTGTTGGGGTATCGCTCTGCAGGACTGACCACAGTACGATTTAAAGGGAGGAAAGATTCAAAGAAGGGGGAGCAGCTGGCTGCAGTAACTATGACTCTCTTAAGGTAGCCAAATGCCTCGTCACCCGGCGAGGTACATTTGCTAACTCGCGAGACTCGTAGTGGGAGTAACAGTGACGACGTTAACGTGGCGCATCGGTTCTGTAGGACAGCCATAGCAAGAATGATAGAGAGAATGGGCTTAGAAAAGTGGGAGCAGCAGGCAGGGGTACTATGACTCTCTTAAGGCAGCCAAAAGCCTCGTCACCATGTGAAATTTTTTTTGAAAACTCGAGCATATCTTCGTTAAGGTAGCTCAGACAACGTTAAGGTTTACATGTAGTGGCATATTGCTCCTGCAGGACTGACCACAGTAATAACTAATGAGTGGAAAGAATGAAAGGTTGGTTCCGTAGGACAGGCCATAGCTAGAATGATAGAATGGGCTTAGAAAAGTGGGAGCAGCAGGCAGGAGTACTATGACTCGCTTAAGGTAGCCAAATGCCTCGTCACCATGTGAAATTGTTTTTGAAAACTCGAGGATATCATCGATAAGGTAGCTCAGACAACGTTAAGGTTTACATGTAGTGGCATATTGCTCCTGCAGGACTGACCACAGTAATAATTAATGAGTGGAAAGAAAGAAAGTAGGTCGAGCAGCTTACAGCAGTAACTATGACTCTCTTAAGGTAGCCAAATGCCTCGTCACTCGGCGAGATTTATTTGAAAACTCGAGGAAATCGTCGTTGAAGTAACTCAGACAACGGTAACATGCACAGGTGGTGGCGTATCGCTTCAGCAGGACTGACCACAGTACTAATTAAAGACAATAAAGATTCAAAGAAGGGGGAGAAGCTGGCTGCAGTAACTATGACGCTTATAAGGTAGCCAAATGCCTCGTCATCCGGCGAGGTACATTTGCTAACTCGAGAGACTCGTAGTGGGAGTAACAAAAAATGGTTCAAATGGCTCTGAGCACTATGGGACTTAACTGCTGAGGTCATTAGTCCCCTAGAACTTAGAACTAGTTAAACCTAACTAACCTAAGGACATCACAAACATCCATGCCCGAGGCAGGATTCGAACCTGCGACCGTAGCGGTCTTGCGGTTCCAGACTGCAGCGCCTTTAACCGCACGGCCACTTCGGCCGGCTGGGAGTAACAGAGACGACGTTAACGTGGACATATAGTGGCACACCGGTTCTGTAGGACAGCCATAGCAAGAATGGTAGAGAGAAAGGGCTTAGAAAAGTGGGAGCAGCAGGCAGGGGTACTATGACTCCCTTAAGGTAGCCAAATGCCTCGTCACCATGCAAAAATTTTTTTTGAAAACTCGAGGATATTTTCGTTAAGGTAGCTCAGACAACGTTAAGGTTTACATGTAGTGGCATATTGCTCCTGCAGGACTGACCACAGTAATAATTAAAGAGTGGAAAGAAAGAAAGTAGGTCGAGCAGCTGGCAGCAGTAACTATGACTCTCTTAGGGTAGCCAAATGCCTCGTCACTCGGCGAAATTTACTTGAAAACTCGAGGAAATCGTCGGTGAAGTAACTGATACAACGGTAACATGGACAGGTGGTGGCGTATCGCTTCTGCAGGACACCAAGGTACGAATTAAAGAGAGGAAAGATTCAAAGAAGGGGGAGCAGCTGGCTGCAGTAACTATGACTCTCTTAAGGTAGCCAAATGCCTCGTCATCCGGCGACGTACGTTTGCTAAATCGAGAGACTCGTAGTGGGAGTAACAGTGACGACGTTAACGTGGACATATAGTGGCACATCGGTTCCGTAGGACAGGCCATAGCAAGAATGATAGAGAGAATGGGCTTAGAAAAGTGGGAGCAGCAGGCAGGAGTACTATGACTCTCTTAAGGTAGCCAAATGCCTCGTCACCATGTGAAATTGTTTTTGAAAACTCGAGGATATCATCGATAAGGTAGCTCAGACAATGTTAAGGTTTACATGTAGTGGCATATTGCTCCTGCAGAACTGACCACAGTAATAATTAAAGAGTGGAAAGAAAGAAAGTAGGTCGAGCAGCTGGCAGCAGTAACTATGACTCTCTTAAGGTAGCCAAATGCCTCGTCACTCGGCAAAATTTATTTGAAAACTCGAGGAAATCGTCGTTGAAGTAAATCAGACAACGGTAACATGCACAGGTGTTGGGGTATCGCTCTGCAGGACTGACCACAGTACGATTTAAAGGGAGGAAAGATTCAAAGAAGGGGGAGCAGCTGGCTGCAGTAACTATGACTCTCTTAAGGTAGCCAAATGCCTCGTCACCCGGCGAGGTACATTTGCTAACTCGAGAGACTCGTAGTGGGAGTAACAGTGACGACGTTAACGTGGCGCATCGGTTCTGTAGGACAGCCATAGCAAGAATGATAGAGAGAATGGGCTTAGAAAAGTGGGAGCAGCAGGCAGGGGTACTATGACTCTCTTAAGGCAGCCAAAAGCCTCGTCACCATGTCAAATTTTTTTTGAAAACTCGAGCATATCTTCGTTAAGATAGCTCAGACAACGTTAAGGTTTACATGTAGTGGCATATTGCTCCTGCAGGACTGACCACAGTAAAAACTAATGAGTGGAAAGAATGAAAGGTTGGTTCCGTATGACAGGCCATAGCTAGAATGATAGAATGGGCTTAGAAAAGTGGGAGCAGCAGGCAGCAGTACTATGACTCCCTTAAGGTAGCCAAATGCCTCGTCACCATGTGAAATTGTTTTTGAAAACTCGAGAATATCTTAGTTAAGGTAGCTCAGACAACGTTTAGGTTTACATGTAGTGGCATATTGCTCCTGCAGGACTGACCACAGTAATAATTAAAGAGTGGAAAGAAAGAAAGTAGGTCGAGCAGCTGGCAGCAGTAACTATGACTCTCTTAAGGTAGCCAAATGCCTCGTCACTCGGCGAGATTTATTTGAAAACTAGAGGAAATCGTCGTTGTAGTAAAGCAGACAACGGTAACATGCACAGGTGTTGGGGTATCGCTCTGCAGGACTGACCACATTACGATTTAAAGGGAGGAAAGATTCAAAGAAGGGGGAGCAGCTGGCTGCAGTTACTATGACTCTCTTAAGGTAGCCAAATGCCTCATCACCCGGCGAGGTACATTTGCTAACTCGAGAGACTCGTAGTGGCAGTAACAGTGACGACGTTAACCTGGACATATAGTGGCACATCGGTTCTGTAGGACAGCCATAGTAAGAATGATAGAGAGAATGGGCTTAGAAAAGTGATAGCAGCAGGCAGGGGTACTATGACTCTCTTACGGCAGCCAAAAGCCTCGTCACCATGTGAAATTTTTTTTGAAAACTCGAGAATATCTTCGTTAAGGTAGCTCAGACAACGTTAAGGTTTACATGTAGTGGCATATTGCTCCTGCAGGACTGACCACAGTAATGATTAAAGAGTGGAAAGAAAGAAAGTAGGTCGAGCAGCTGGCAGCAGTAACTATGACTCTCTTAAGGTAGCCAAATGCCTCGTCACTCGGCAAAATTTATTTGAAAACTCGAGGAAATCGTCGTTGAAGTAAATCAGACAACGGTAACATGCACAGGTGTTGGGGTATCGCTCTGCAGGACTGACCACAGTACGATTTAAAGGGAGGAAAGATTCAAAGAAGGGGGAGCAGCTGGCTGCAGTAACTATGACTCTCTTAAGGTAGCCAAATGCCTCGTCACCCGGCGAGGTACATTTGCTAACTCGAGAGACTCGTAGTGGGAGTAACAGTGACGACGTTAACGTGGCGCATCGGTTCTGTAGGACAGCCATAGCAAGAATGATAGAGAGAATGAGCTTAGAAAAGTGGGAGCAGCAGGCAGGGGTACTATGACTCTCTTAAGGCAGCCAAAAGCCTCGTCACCATGTCAAATTTTTTTTGAAAACTCGAGCATATCTTCGTTAAGATAGCTCAGACAACGTTAAGGTTTACATGTAGTGGCATATTGCTCCTGCAGGACTGACCACAGTAAAAACTAATGAGTGGAAAGAATGAAAGGTTGGTTCCGTATGACAGGCCATAGCTAGAATGATAGAATGGGCTTAGAAAAGTGGGAGCAGCAGGCAGGAGTACTATGACTCCCTTAAGGTAGCCAAATGCCTCGTCACCATGTGAAATTGTTTTTGAAAACTCGAGAATATCTTCGTTAAGGTAGCTCAGACAACGTTAAGGTTTACATGTAGTGGCATATTGCTCCTGCAGGACTGACCACAGTAATAATTAATGAGTGGAAAGAATGAACGTAGGTCGAGCAGCCGGCAGCAGTAACTATGACTCTCTTAAGGTAGCCAAATGCCTCGTCACTCGGCGAAATTTATTTGAAAACTCGAGGAAATCGTCGTCGAAGTAACTCAGACAACGGTAACATATACAGGTGGTGGCGTATCGCTTCTGCAGGACTGACCACAGTACGATTTTAAGGGAGGAAAGATTCAAGGAAGGGGGAGCAGCTGGCTGCAGTAACTATGACTCTCTTAAGGTAGCCAAATGCCTCGTCATCCGGCGAGGTACATTTGCTAACTCGAGAGACTCGTAGTGGGGGTAACAGTGACGACGTTAACGTGGACATATAGTGGCACATCGGTTCCGTAGGACAGGCCATAGCAAGAATGATAGAGAGAATGGGCTTAGAAAAGTGGGAGCAGCAAGCAGGAGTACAATGACTCTCTTAAGGTAGCCAAATGCCTCGTCACCATGTGAAATTGTTTTTGAAAACTCGAGGATGTCATCGATGAGGTAGCTCAGACAACGTTAAGGTTTACATGTAGTGGCATATTGCTCCTGCAGAACTGACCACAGTAATAATTAATGAGTGGAAAGAAAGAAAGTAGGTCGAGCAGCTGGCAGCAGTAACTATGACTCTCTTAAGGTAGCCAAATGCCTCGTCACTCGGCGAGATTTATTTGAAAACTCGAGGAAATCGTCGTTGAAGTAACTCAGACAACCGTAACATGCACAGGTGTTGGCGTATCGCTCTGCAGGACTGACCACAGTACGAATTAAAGGGAGGAAAGACTCAAAGAAGGGGGAGCAGCTGGCTGCAGTAACTATGACTCTCTTATGGTAGCCAAATGCCTCGTCACCCGGCGGGGTACATTTGCTAACTCGAGAGACTCGTAGTGGGAGTAACAGTGACGACGTTAACGTGGACATATAGTGGCACATCGGTTCCGTAGGACAGGCCATAGCAAGAATGATAGAGAGAATGGGCTTAGAAAAGTGGGAGCAGCAGGCAGGGGTACTATGACTCTCTTAAGGCAGCCAAAAGCCTCGTTACCATGTCAAATTTTTTTTGAAAACTCGAGCATATCTTCGTTAAGGTAGCTCAGACAACGTTAAGGTTTACATGTAGTGGCATATTGCTCCTGCAGGACTGACCACAGTAAAAACTAATGAGTGGAAAGAATGAAAGGTTGGTTCCGTAGGACAGGCCATAGCTAGAATGATAGAATGGGCTTAGAAAAGTGGGAGCAGCAGGCAGGAGTACTATGACTCACTTAAGGTAGCCAAATGCCTCGTCACCATGTGAAATTGTTTTTGAAAACTCGAGGATATCATCGATAAGGTAGCTCAGACAACGTTAAGGTTTACATGCAGTGGCACATTGCTCCTGCAGGACTGACCACAGTAATAATTAAAGAGTGGAAAGAAAGAAAGTAGGTCGAGCAGCTGGCAGCAGTAACTATGACTCTCTTAGGGTAGCCAAATGCCTCGTCACTCGGCGAAATTTACTTGAAAACTCGAGGAAATCGTCGGTGAAGTAACTGATACAACGGTAACATGGACAGGTGGTGGCGTATCGCTTCTGCAGGACAGCAAGGTACGAATTAAAGAGAGGAAAGATTCAAAGAAGGGGGAGCAGCTGGCTGCAGTAACTATGACTCTCTTAAGGTAGCCAAATGCCTCGTCATCCGGCGACGTACGTTTGCTAAATCGAGAGACTCGTAGTGGGAGTAACAGTGACGACGTTAACGTGGACATATAGTGGCACATCGGTTCCGTAGGACAGGCCATAGCAAGAATGATAGAGAGAATGGGCTTAGAAAAGTGGGAGCAGCAGGCAGGGGTACTATGACTCTCTTAAGGTAGCCAAATGCCTCGTCACCATGTGAAATTGTTTTTGAAAACTCGAGGATATCATCGATAAGGTAGCTCAGACAATGTTAAGGTTTACATGTAGTGGCATATTGCTCCTGCAGAACTGACCACAGTAATAATTAAAGAGTGGAAAGAAAGAAAGTAGGTCGAGCAGCTGGCAGCAGTAACTATGACTCTCTTAAGGTAGCCAAATGCCTCGTCACTCGGCAAAATTTATTTGAAAACTCGAGGAAATCGTCGTTGAAGTAAATCAGACAACGGTAACATGCACAGGTGTTGGGGTATCGCTCTGCAGGACTGACCACAGTACGATTTAAAGGGAGGAAAGATTCAAAGAAGGGGGAGCAGCTGGCTGCAGTAACTATGACTCTCTTAAGGTAGCCAAATGCCTCGTCACCCGGCGAGGTACATTTGCTAACTCGAGAGACTCGTAGTGGGAGTAACAGTGACGACGTTAACGTGGCGCATCGGTTCTGTAGGACAGCCATAGCAAGAATGATAGAGAGAATGGGCTTAGAAAAGTGGGAGCAGCAGGCAGGGGTACTATGACTCTCTTAAGGCAGCCAAAAGCCTCGTCACCATGTCAAATTTTTTTTGAAAACTCGAGCATATCTTCGTTAAGATAGCTCAGACAACGTTAAGGTTTACATGTAGTGGCATATTGCTCCTGCAGGACTGACCACAGTAAAAACTAATGAGTGGAAAGAATGAAAGGTTGGTTCCGTAGGACAGGCCATAGCTAGAATGATAGAATGGGCTTAGAAAAGTGGGAGCAGCAGGCAGGAGTACTATGACTCCCTTAAGGTAGCCAAATGCCTCGTCACCATGTGAAATTGTTTTTGAAAACTCGAGAATATCTTAGTTAAGGTAGCTCAGACAACGTTTAGGTTTACATGTAGTGGCATATTGCTCCTGCAGGACTGACCACAGTAATAATTAAAGAGTGGAAAGAAAGAAAGTAGGTCGAGCAGCTGGCAGCAGTAACTATGACTCTCTTAAGGTAGCCAAATGCCTCGTCACTCGGCGAGATTTATTTGAAAACTAGAGGAAATCGTCGTTGTAGTAAAGCAGACAACGGTAACATGCACAGGTGTTGGGGTATCGCTCTGCAGGACTGACCACATTACGATTTAAAGGGAGGAAAGATTCAAAGAAGGGGGAGCAGCTGGCTGCAGTTACTATGACTCTCTTAAGGTAGCCAAATGCCTCATCACCCGGCGAGGTACATTTGCTAACTCGAGAGACTCGTAGTGGCAGTAACAGTGACGACGTTAACCTGGACATATAGTGGCACATCGGCTCTGTAGGACAGCCATAGCAAGAATGATAGAGAGAAAGGGCTTAATAAATTGGGAGCAGCAGGCAGGGGTACTATGACTCTCTTAAGGCAGCCAAATGCCTCGTCACCATGTGAAAATTTTTTTGAAAACTCGAGAATATCTTCGTTAAGGTAGCACAGACAACGTTAAGGTTTACATGCAGTGGCATATTGCTCCTGCAGGACTGACCACAGTAATAATTAATGAGTGGAAAGAAAGAAAGTAGGTCGAGCAGCTGGCGGCAGTAACTATGACTCTCTTAAGGTAGCCAAATGCCTCGTCACTCGGCGAGATTTATTTGAAAACTCGAGGAAATCGTCGTTGAAGTAAATCATACAACGGTAACATGCACAGGTGGTGGCGTATCGCTTCTGCAGGACACATTAAAGAGAGCAAAGATTCAAAGAAGGGGGAGCAGCTGGCTGCAGTAACTATGACTCTCTTAAGGTAGCCAAATGCCTCGTCACCCGGCGAGGTACATTTGCTAACTCGAGAGACTCGTAGTGGGAGTAACAGTGACGACGTTAACGTGGACATATAGTGGCACATCGGTTCTGTAGGACAGCCATAGTAAGAATGATAGAGAGAATGGGCTTAGAAAAGTGATAGCAGCAGGCAGGGGTACTATGACTCTCTTACGGCAGCCAAAAGCCTCGTCACCATGTGAAATTTTTTTTGAAAACTCGAGAATATCTTCGTTAAGGTAGCTCAGACAACGATAAGGTTTACATGTAGTGGCATATTGCTCCTGCAGGACTGACCACAGTAATAATTAATGAGTGGAAAGAATGAACGTAGGTCGAGCAGCCGGCAGCAGTAACTATGACTCTCTTAAGGTAGCCAAATGCCTCGTCACTCGGCGAAATTTATTTGAAAACTCGAGGAAATCGTCGTCGAAGTAACTCAGACAACGGTAACATATACAGGTGGTGGCGTATCGCTTCTGCAGGACACCACAGTACGATTTTAAGGGAGGAAACATTCAAGGAAGGGGGAGCAGCTGGCTGCAGTAACTATGACTCTCTTAAGGTAGCCAAATGCCTCGTCACTCGGCGAAATTTATTTGAAAACTCGAGGAAATCGTTGTTGAGGTAACTCAGACAACGGTAACATGGTCAGGTGGTGGCGTATCGCTTCTGCAGGACTGACCACAGTACGATTTTAAGGGAGGAAAGATTCAAGGAAGGGGGAGCAGCTGGCTGCAGTAACTATGACTCTCTTAAGGTAGCCAAATGCCTCGTCATCCGGCGAGGTACATTTGCTAACTCGAGAGACTCGTAGTGGGGGTAACAGTGACGACGTTAACGTGGACATATAGTGGCACATCGGTTCCGTAGGACAGGCCATAGCAAGAATGATAGAGAGAATGGGCTTAGAAAAGTGGGAGCAGCAAGCAGGAGTACAATGACTCTCTTAAGGTAGCCAAATGCCTCGTCACCATGTGAAATTGTTTTTGAAAACTCGAGGATGTCAACGATGAGGTAGCTCAGACAATGTTAAGGTTTACATGTAGTGGCATATTGCTCCTGCAGAACTGACCACAGTAATAATTAATGAGTGGAAAGAAAGAAAGTAGGTCGAGCAGCTGGCAGCAGTAACTATGACTCTCTTAAGGTAGCCAAATGCCTCGTCACTCGGCGAGATTTATTTGAAAACTCGAGGAAATCGTCGTTGAAGTAACTCAGACAACCGTAACATGCACAGGTGTTGGCGTATCGCTCTGCAGGACTGACCACAGTACGAATTAAAGGGAGGAAAGACTCAAAGAAGGGGGAGCAGCTGGCTGCAGTAACTATGACTCTCTTATGGTAGCCAAATGCCTCGTCACCCGGCGGGGTACATTTGCTAACTCGAGAGACTCGTAGTGGGAGTAACAGTGACGACGTTAACGTGGACATATAGTGGCACATCGGTTCCGTAGGACAGGCCATAGCAAGAATGATAGAGAGAATGGGCTTAGAAAAGTGGGAGCAGCAGGCAGGAGTACTATGACTCTCTTAAGGTAGCCAAATGCCTCGTCACCATGTGAAATTGTTTTTGAAAACTCGAGGATATCATCGATAAGGTAGCTCAGACAATGTTAAGGTTTACATGTAGTGGCATATTGCTCCTGCAGAACTGACCACAGTAATAATTAAAGAGTGGAAAGAAAGAAAGTAGGTCGAGCAGCTGGCAGCAGTAACTATGACTCTCTTAAGGTAGCCAAATGCCTCGTCACTCGGCAAAATTTATTTGAAAACTCGAGGAAATCGTCGTTGAAGTAAATCAGACAACGGTAACATGCACAGGTGTTGGGGTATCGCTCTGCAGGACTGACCACAGTACGATTTAAAGGGAGGAAAGATTCAAAGAAGGGGGAGCAGCTGGCTGCAGTAACTATGACTCTCTTAAGGTAGCCAAATGCCTCGTCACCCGCCGAGGTTCATTTGCTAACTCGAGAGACATGTAGTGGGAGTAACAGTGACGACGTTAACGTGGCGCATCGGTTCTGTAGGACAGCCATAGCAAGAATGATAGAGAGAATGGGCTTAGAAAAGTGGGAGCAGCAGGCAGGGGTACTATGACTCTCTTAAGGCAGCCAAAAGCCTCGTCACCATGTCAAATTTTTTTTGAAAACTCGAGCATATCTTCGTTAAGGTAGCTCAGACAACGTTAAGGTTTACATGTAGTGGCATATTGCTCCTGCAGGACTGACCACAGTAAAAACTAATGAGTGGAAAGAATGAAAGGTTGGTTCCGTAGGACAGGCCATAGCTAGAATGATAGAATGGGCTTAGAAAAGTGGGAGCAGCAGGCAGGAGTACTATGACTCACTTAAGGTAGCCAAATGCCTCGTCACCATGTGAAATTGTTTTTGAAAACTCGAGGATATCATCGATAAGGTAGCTCAGACAACGTTAAGGTTTACATGTAGTGGCACATTGCTCCTGCAGGACTGACCACAGTAATAATTAAAGAGTGGAAAGAAAGAAAGTAGGTCGAGCAGCTGGCAGCAGTAACTATGACTCTCTTACGGTAGCCAAATGCCTCGTCACTCGGCGAGATTTATTTGAAAACTCGAGGAAATCGTCGTTGAAGTAACTCAGACAACGGTAACATGGACAGGTGGTGGCGTATCGGTTCTGCAGGACTGACCACAGTACGATTTTAAGGGAGGAAAGATTCAAGGAAGGGGGAGCAGCTGGCTGCAGTAACTATGACTCTCTTAAGGTAGCCAATTGCCTTGTCACCCGGCGAGGTACATTAGCTAACTCGAGAGACTCGTAGTGGGAGTAACAGTGACGACGTTAACGTGGACATATAGTGGCACATCGGTTCTGTAGGACAGCCATAGCAAGAATGGTAGAGAGAAAGGGCTTAGAAAAGTGGGAGCAGCAGGCAGGGGTACTGTGACTCCCTTAAGGTAGCCAAATGCCTCGTCACCATGTAAAATTTTTTTTGAAAACTCGAGGATATTTTCGTTAAGGTAGCTCAGACAACGTAAAGGTTTACATTTAGTGGCATATTGCTCCTGCAGGACTGACCACAGTAATAATTAAAGAGTGGTAAGAAAGAAAGTAGGTCGAGCAGCTGGCAGCAGTAACTATGACTCTCTTAAGGTAGCCAAATGCCTCGTCACTCGGCGAAATTTATTTGAAAACTCGAGGAAATCGTCGTTGAAGTAACTCAGACAACGGTAACATGGACAGGTGGTGGCGTATCGCTTCTGCAGGACACCAAGGTACGAATTAAAGAGAGGAAAGATTCAAAGAGGGGGGAGCAGCTGGCTGCAGTAACTATGACCCTCTTAAGGTAGCCAAATGCCTCGTCATCCGGCGACGTACATTTGCTGACTCGAGAGACTCGTAGTAGGAGTAACAGTGACGACGTTAACGTGGACATATAGTGGCACATCGGTTCCGTAGGACAGGCCATAGCAAGAATGATAGAGAGAATGGGCTTAGAAAAGTGGGAGCAGCAGGCAGGAGTACTATGACTCTCTTAAGGTAGCCAAATGCCTCGTCACCATGTGAAATTGTTTTTTAAAACTCGAGGATATCATCGATAAGGTAGCTCAGACAATGTTAAGGTTTACATGTAGTGGCATATTGCTCCTGCAGAACTGACCACAGTAATAATTAAAGAGTGGAAAGAAAGAAAGTAGGTCGAGCAGCTGGCAGCAGTAACTATGACTCTCTTAAGGTAGCCAAATGCCTCGTCACTCGGCGAGATTTATTTGAAAACTCGAGGAAATCGTCGTTGTAGTAAAGCAGACAACGGTAACATGCACAGGTGTTGGGGTATCGCTCTGCAGGACTGACCACATTACGATTTAAAGGGAGGAAAGATTCAAAGAAGGGGGAGCAGCTGGCTGCAGTTACTATGACTCTCTTAAGGTAGCCAAATGCCTCATCACCCGGCGAGGTACATTTGCTAACTCGAGAGACTCGTAGTGGCAGTAACAGTGACGACGTTAACCTGGACATATAGTGGCACATCGGCTCTGTAGGACAGCCATAGCAAGAATGATAGAGAGAAAGGGCTTAATAAATTGGGAGCAGCAGGCAGGGGTACTATGACTCTCTTAAGGCAGCCAAAGGCCACGTCACCATGTGAAAATTTTTTTGAAAACTCAAGAATATCTTCGTTAAGGTAGCTCAGACAACGTTAAGGTTTACATGTAGTGGCATATTGCTCCTGCAGGACTGACCACAGTAATAATTAATGAGTGGAAAGAAAGAAAGTAGGTCGAGCAGCTGGCGGCAGTAACTATGACTCTCTTAAGGTAGCCAAATGCCTCGTCACTCGGCGAGATTTATTTGAAAACTCGAGGAAATCGTCGTTGAAGTAAATCAGACAACGGTAACATGCACAGGTGGTGGCGTATCGCTTCTGCAGGACACATTAAAGAGAGGAAAGATTCAAAGAAGGGGGAGCAGCTGGCTGCAGTAACTATGACTCTCTTAAGGTAGCCAAATGCCTCGTCATCCGGCGAGGTACATTTGCTAACTCGAGAGACTCGTAGTGGGAGTAACAGTGACGACGTTAACGTGGACATATAGTGGCACATCGGTTCTGTAGGACAGGCCATAGCAAGAATGATAGAGAGAATGGGCTTAGAAAAGTGGGAGCAGCAAGCAGGAGTACAATGACTCTCTTAAGGTAGCCAAATGCCTCGTCACCATGTGAAATTGTTTTTGAAAACTCGAGGATATCATCGATAAGGTAGCTCAGACAACGTTAAGGTTTACATGTAGTGGCATATTGCTCCTGCAGAACTGACCACAGTAATAATTAATGAGTGGAAAGAAAGAAAGTAGGTCGAGCAGCTGGCAGCAGTAACTATGACTCTCTTAAGGTAGCCAAATGCCTCGTCACTCGGCGAGATTTATTTGAAAACTCGAGGAAATCGTCGTTGAAGTAACTCAGACAACCGTAACATGCACAGGTGTTGGCGTATCGCTCTGCAGGACTGACCACAGTACGAATTAAAGGGAGGAAAGACTCAAAGAAGGGGGAGCAGCTGGCTGCAGTAACTATGACTCTCTTATGGTAGCCAAATGCCTCGTCACCCGGCGGGGTACATTTGCTAACTCGAGAGACTCGTAGTGGGAGTAACAGTGACGACGTTAACGTGGACATATAGTGGCACATCGGTTCCGTAGGACAGGCCATAGCAAGAATGATAGAGAGAATGGGCTTAGAAAAGTGGGGGCAGGAACCAGGAGTACTATGACTCTCTTAAGGTAGCCAAATGCCTCGTCACCATGTGAAATTGTTTTTGAAAACTCGAGGATATAATCGATAAGGTAGCTCAGACAACGTAAAGGTTTACATGTAGTGGCATATTGCTCCTGCAGAACTGACCACAGTAATAATTAAAGAGTGGAAAGAAAGAAAGTAGGTCGAGCAGCTGGCAGCAGTAACTATGACTCTCTTAAGGTAGTCAAATGCCTCGTCACTCGGCGAGATTTATTTGAAAACTCGAGGAAATCGTCGTTGAAGTAACTCAGACAACGGTAACATGCACAGGTGTTGGCGTATCGCTCTGCAGGACTGACCACAGTACGACTTAAAGGGAGGAAAGATTCAAAGAAGGGGGAGCAGCTGGCTGCAGTAACTATGACTCTCTTAAGGTAGCCAAATGCCTCGTCACCCGGCGAGGTACATTTGCTAACTCGAGAGACTCGTAGTGGGAGTAACAGTGACGACGTTAACGTGGACATATAGTGGCACATCGGTTCTGTAGGACAGCCATAGTAAGAATGATAGAGAGAATGGGCTTAGAAATGTGATAGCAGCAGGCAGGGGTACTATGACTCTCTTACGGCAGCCAAAAGCCTCGTCACCATGTGAAATTTTTTTTGAAAAGTCGAGAATATCTTCGTTAAGGTAGCTCAGACAACGTTAAGGTTTACATGTAGTGGCATATTGCTCCTGCAGGACTGACCACAGTAATAATTAATGAGTGGAAAGAATGAAAGTAGGTCGAGCAGCTGGCAGCAGTAACTATGACTCTCTTAAGGTAGCCAAATGCCTCGTCACTCGGCGAAATTTATTTGAAAACTCGAGGAAATCGTCGTCGAAGTAACTCAGACAACGGTAACATATACAGGTGGTGGCGTATCGCTTCTGCAGGACACCAAGGTACGAATTAAAAAGAGGAAAGATTCAAAGAAGGGGGAGCAGCTGGCTGCAGTAAGTATGACTCTCTTAAGGTAGCCAAATGCCTCGTCACTCGGCGAAATTTATTTGAAAACTCGAGGAAATCGTTGTTGAGGTAACTCAGACAACGGTAACATGGTCAGGTGGTGGCGTATCGCTTCTGCAGGACTGACCACAGTACGAATTAAAGACAATAAAGATTCAAAGAAGGGGGAGCAGCTGGCTGCAGTAACTATGACGCTTATAAGGTAGCCAAATGCCTCGTCATCCGGCGAGGTACATTTGCTAACTCTAGAGACTCGTAGTGGGAGTAACAGAGACGACGTAACGTAGACATATAGTGGCACATCGGTTCTGTAGGACAGCCATAGCAAGAATGGCAGAGAGAAAGGGCTTAGAAAAGTGGGAGCAGCAGGCAGGGGTACTATGACTCCCTTAAGGTAGCCCAATGCCTCGTCACCATGTAAAATTTTTTTTGAAAACTCGAGGATATTTTCGTTAAGGTAGCTCAGACAACGTAAAGGTTTACATTTAGTGGCATATTGCTCCTGCAGGACTGACCACAGTAATAATGAAAGAGTGGAAAGAAGGAAAGTAGGTCGAGCAGCTGGCAGCAGTAACTATGACTCTCTTAAGGTAGCCAAATGCCTCGTCACTCGGCGAAATTTATTTGACAACTCGAGGAAATCGTCGTTGAAGTAACTCAGACAACGGTAACATGGACAGGTGGTGGCGTATCGCTTCTGCAGGACACATTAAAGAGAGGAAAGATTCAAAGAAGGGGGAGCAGCTGGCTGCAGTAACTATGACTCTCTTAAGGTAGCCAAATGCCTCGTCATCCGGCGAGGTACATTTGCTAACTCGAGAGACTCGTAGTGGGAGTAACAGTGACGACGTTAACGTGGACATATAGTGGCACATCGGTTCTGTAGGACAGGCCATAGCAAGAATGATAGAGAGAATGGGCTTAGAAAAGTGGGAGCAGCAAGCAGGAGTACAATGACTCTCTTAAGGTAGCCAAATGCCTCGTCACCATGTGAAATTGTTTTTGAAAACTCGAGGATATCATCGATAAGGTAGCTCAGACAACGTTAAGGTTTACATGTAGTGGCATATTGCTCCTGCAGAACTGACCACAGTAATAATTAATGAGTGGAAAGAAAGAAAGTAGGTCGAGCAGCTGGCAGCAGTAACTATGACTCTCTTAAGGTAGCCAAATGCCTCGTCACTCGGCGAGATTTATTTGAAAACTCGAGGAAATCGTCGTTGAAGTAACTCAGACAACCGTAACATGCACAGGTGTTGGCGTATCGCTCTGCAGGACTGACCACAGTACGAATTAAAGGGAGGAAAGACTCAAAGAAGGGGGAGCAGCTGGCTGCAGTAACTATGACTCTCTTATGGTAGCCAAATGCCTCGTCACCCGGCGGGGTACATTTGCTAACTCGAGAGACTCGTAGTGGGAGTAACAGTGACGACGTTAACGTGGACATATAGTGGCACATCGGTTCCGTAGGACAGGCCATAGCAAGAATGATAGAGAGAATGGGCTTAGAAAAGTGGGGGCAGCAACCAGGAGTACTATGACTCTCTTAAGGTAGCCAAATGCCTCGTCACCATGTGAAATTGTTTTTGAAAACTCGAGGATATCATCGATAAGGTAGCTCAGACAACGTAAAGGTTTACATGTAGTGGCATATTGCTCCTGCAGAACTGACCACAGTAATAATTAAAGAGTGGAAAGAAAGAAAGTAGGTCGAGCAGCTGGTAGCAGTAACTATGACTCTCTTAAGGTAGTCAAATGCCTCGTCACTCGGCGAGATTTATTTGAAAACTCGAGGAAATCGTCGTTGAAGTAACTCAGACAACGGTAACATGCACAGGTGTTGGCGTATCGCTCTGCAGGACTGACCACAGTACGACTTAAAGGGAGGAAAGATTCAAAGAAGGGGGAGCAGCTGGCTGCAGTAACTATGACTCTCTTAAGGTAGCCAAATGCCTCGTCACCCGGCGAGGTACATTTGCTAACTCGAGAGACTCGTAGTGGGAGTAACAGTGACGACGTTAACGTGGACATATAGTGGCACATCGGTTCTGTAGGACAGCCATTGTAAGAATGATAGAGAGAATGGGCTTAGAAAAGTGATAGCAGCAGGCAGGGGTACTATGACTCTCTTACGGCAGCCAAAAGCCTCGTCACCATGTGAAATTTTTTTTGAAAACTCGAGAATATCTTCGTTAAGGTAGCTCAGACAACGTTAAGGTTTACATGTAGTGGCATATTGCTCCTGCAGGACTGACCACAGTAATAATTAATGAGTGGAAAGAATGAAAGTAGGTCGAGCAGCTGGCAGCAGTAACTATGACTCTCTTAAGGTAGCCAAATGCCTCGTCACTCGGCGAAATTTATTTGAAAACTCGAGGAAATCGTCGTCGAAGTAACTCAGACAACGGTAACATATACAGGTGGTGGCGTATCGCTTCTGCAGGACACCAAGGTACGAATTAAAAAGAGGAAAGATTCAAAGAAGGGGGAGCAGCTGGCTGCAGTAAGTATGACTCTCTTAAGGTAGCCAAATGCCTCGTCACTCGGCGAAATTTATTTGAAAACTCGAGGAAATCGTTGTTGAGGTAACTCAGACAACGGTAACATGGTCAGGTGGTGGCGTATCGCTTCTGCAGGACTGACCACAGTACGAATTAAAGACAATAAAGATTCAAAGAAGGGGGAGCAGCTGGCTGCAGTAACTATGACGCTTATAAGGTAGCCAAATGCCTCGTCATCCGGCGAGGTACATTTGCTAACTCTAGAGACTCGTAGTGGGAGTAACAGAGACGACGTAACGTAGACATATAGTGGCACATCGGTTCTGTAGGACAGCCATAGCAAGAATGGCAGAGAGAAAGGGCTTAGAAAAGTGGGAGCAGCAGGCAGGGGTACTATGACTCCCTTAAGGTAGCCCAATGCCTCGTCACCATGCAAAATTTTTTTTGAAAACTCGAGGATATTTTCGTTAAGGTAGCTCAGACAACGTAAAGGTTTACATTTAGTGGCATATTGCTCCTGCAGGACTGACCACAGTAATAATGAAAGAGTGGAAAGAAAGAAAGTAGGTCGAGCAGCTGGCAGCAGTAAGTATGACTCTCTTAAGGTAGCCAAATGCCTCGTCACTCGGCGAAATTTATTTGACAACTCGAGGAAATCGTCGTTGAAGTAACTCAGACAACGGTAACATGGACAGGTGGTGGCGTATCGCTTCTGCAGGACACCAAGGTACGAATTAAAGAGAGGAAAGATTCAAAGAAGGGGGAGCAGCTGGCTGCAGTAACTATGACTCTCTTAAGGTAGCCAAATGCCTCGTCATCCGGCGACGTACATTTGCTAACTCGAGAGACTCGTAGTGGGAGTAACAGTGACGACGTTAACGTGGACATATAGTGGCACATCGGTTCCGTAGGACAGGCCATAGCAAGAATGATAGAGAGAATGGGCTTAGAAATGTGGGAGCAGCAGGCAGGAGTACTATGACTCTCTTAAGGTAGCCAAATGCCTCGCCACCATGTGAAATTGTTTTTGAAAACTCGAGGATATCATCGATAAGGTAGCTCAGACAATGTTAAGGTTTACATGTAGTGGCATATTGCTCCTGCAGAACTGACCACAGTAATAATTATAGAGTGGAACGAAAGAAAGTAGGTCGAGCAGCTGGCAGCAGTAACTATCACTCTCTTAAGGTAGCCAAATGCCTCGTCACTCGGCGAGATTTATTTGAAAACTCGAGGAAATCGTCGTTGAAGTAAATCAGACAACGGTAACATGCACAGGTGTTGGGGTATCGCTCTGCAGGACTGACCACAGTACGATATAAAGGGAGGAAAGATTCAAAGAAGGGGGAGCAGCTGGCTGCAGTAACTATGACTCTCTTAAGGTAGCCAAATGCCTCGTCACCCGGCGAGGTACATTTGCTAACTCGCGAGACTCGTAGTGGGAGTAACAGTGACGACGTTAACGTGGCGCATCGGTTCTGTAGGACAGCCATAGCAAGAATGATAGAGAGAATGGGCTTAGAAAAGTGGGAGCAGCAGGCAGGGGTACTATGACTCCCTTAAGGTAGCCAAATGCCTCGTCACCATGTGAAATTGTTTTTGAAAACTCGAGAATATCTTAGTTAAGGTAGCTCAGACAACGTTAAGGTTTACATGTAGTGGCATATTGCTCCTGCAGGACTGACCACAGTAATAATTAATGAGTGGAAAGAATGAAAGTAGGTCGAGCAGCTGGCAGCAGTAACTATGACTCTCTTAAGGTAGCCAAATGCCTCGTCACTCGGCGAAATTTATTTGAAAACTCGAGGAAATCGTCGTCGAAGTAACTCAGACAACGGTAACATATACAGGTGGTGGCGTATCGCTTCTGCAGGACACCAAGGTACGAATTAAAAAGAGGAAAGATTCAAAGAAGGGGGAGCAGCTGGCTGCAGTAAGTATGACTCTCTTAAGGTAGCCAAATGCCTCGTCACTCGGCGAAATTTATTTGAAAACTCGAGGAAATCGTTGTTGAGGTAACTCAGACAACGGTAACATGGTCAGGTGGTGGGGTATCGCTTCTGCAGGACTGACCACAGTACGAATTAAAGACAATAAAGATTCAAAGAAGGGGGAGCAGCTGGCTGCAGTAACTATGACGCTTATAAGGTAGCCAAATGCCTCGTCATCCGGCGAGGTACATTTGCTAACTCTAGAGACTCGTAGTGGGAGTAACAGAGACGACGTAACGTAGACATATAGTGGCACATCGGTTCTGTAGGACAGCCATAGCAAGAATGGCAGAGAGAAAGGGCTTAGAAAAGTGGGAGCAGCAGGCAGGGGTACTATGACTCCCTTAAGGTAGCCCAATGCCTCGTCACCATAGAAAATTTTTTTTGAAAACTCGAGGATATTTTCGTTAAGGTAGCTCAGACAACGTAAAGGTTTACATTTAGTGGCATATTGCTCCTGCAGGACTGACCACAGTAATAATTAAAGAGTGGAAAGAAAGAAAGTAGGTCGAGCAGCTGGCAGCAGTAACTATGACTCTCTTAAGGTAGCCAAATGCCTCGTCACTCGGTGAAATTTATTTGACAACTCGAGGAAATCGTCGTTGAAGTAACTCAGACAACGGTAACATGGACAGGTGGTGGCGTATCGCTTCTGCAGGACACCAAGGTACGAATTAAAGAGAGGAAAGATTCAAAGAAGGGGGAGCAGCTGGCTGCAGTAACTATGACTCTCTTAAGGTAGCCAAATGCCTCGTCATCCGGCGACGTACATTTGCTAACTCGAGAGACTCGTAGTGGGAGTAACAGTGACGACGTTAACGTGGACATATAGTGGCACATCGGTTCCGTAGGACAGGCCATAGCAAGAATGATAGAGAGAATGGGCTTAGAAAAGTGGGAGCAGCAGGCAGGAGTACTATGACTCTCTTAAGGTAGCCAAATGCCTCGCCACCATGTGAAATTGTTTTTGAAAACTTGAGGATATCATCCATAAGGTAGCTCAGACAATGTTAAGGTTTACATGTAGTGGCATATTGCTCCTGCAGAACTGACCACAGTAATAATTAAAGAGTGGAACGAAAGAAAGTAGGTCGAGCAGCTGGCAGCAGTAACTATGACTCTCTTAAGGTAGCCAAATGCCTCGTCACTCGGCGAGATTTATTTGAAAACTCGAGGAAATCGTCGTTGAAGTAAATCAGACAACGGTAACATGCACAGGCGTTGGGGTATCGCTCTGCAGGACTGACCACAGTACGATTTAAAGGGAGGAAAGATTCAAAGAAGGGGGAGCAGCTGGCTGCAGTAAGTATGACTCTCTTAAGGTAGCCAAATGCCTCGTCACTCGGCGAAATTTATTTGAAAACTCGAGGAAATCGTTGTTGAGGTAACTCAGACAACGGTAACATGGTCAGGTGGTGGCGTATCGCTTATGCAGGACTGACCACAGTACGAATTAAAGACAATAAAGATTCAAAGAAGGGGGAGCAGCTGGCTGCAGTAACTATGACGCTTATAAGGTAGCCAAATGCCTCGTCATCCGGCGAGGTACATTTGCTAACTCTAGAGACTCGTAGTGGGAGTAACAGAGACGACGTAACGTAGACATATAGTGGCACATCGGTTCTGTAGGACAGCCATAGCAAGAATGGCAGAGAGAAAGGGCTTAGAAAAGTAGGAGCAGCAGGCAGGGGTACTATGACTCCCTTAAGGTAGCCCAAAGCCTCGTCACCATGTAAAATTTTTTTTGAAAACTCGAGGATATTTTCGTTAAGGTAGCTCAGACAACGTAAAGGTTTACATTTAGTGGCATATTGCTCCTGCAGGACTGACCACAGTAATAATTAAAGAGTGGAAAGAAAGAAAGTAGGTCGAGCAGCTGGCAGCAGTAACTATGACTCTCTTAAGGTAGCCAAATGCCTCGTCACTCGGCGAAATTTATTTGACAACTCGAGGAAATCGTCGTTGAAGTAACTCAGACAACGGTAACATGGACAGGTGGTGGCGTATCGCTTCTGCAGGACACCAAGGTACGAATTAAAGAGAGGCAAGATTCAAAGAAGGGGGAGCAGCTGGCTGCAGTAACTATGACTCTCTTAAGGTAGCCAAATGCCTCGTCATCCGGCGACGTACATTTGCTAACTCGAGAGACTCGTAGTGGGAGTAACAGTGACGACGTTAACGTGGACATATAGTGGCACATCGGTTCCGTAAGACAGGCCATAGCAAGAATGATAGAGAGAATGGGCTTAGAAAAGTGGGAGCAGCAGGCTGGAGTACTATGACTCTCTTAAGGTAGCCAAATGCCTCGCCACCATGTGAAATTGTTTTTGAAAACTCGAGGATATCATCGATAAGGTAGCTCAGACAATGTTAAGGTTTACATGTAGTGGCATATTGCTCCTGCAGAACTGACCACAGTAATAATTAAAGAGTGGAACGAAAGAAAGTAGGTCGAGCAGCTGGCAGCAGTAACTATGACTCTCTTAAGGTAGCCAAATGCCTCGTCACTCGGCGAGATTTATTTGAAAACTCGAGGAAATCGTCGTTGAAGTAAATCAGACAACGGTAACATGCACAGGTGTTGGGGTATCGCTCTGCAGGACTGACCACAGTACGATATAAAGGGAGGAAAGATTCAAAGAAGGGGGAGCAGCTGGCTGCAGTAACTATGACTCTCTTAAGGTAGCCAAATGCCTCGTCACCCGGCGAGGTACATTTGCTAACTCGAGAGACTCGTAGTGGGAGTAACAGTGACGACGTTAACGTGGCGCATCGGTTCTGTAGGACAGCCATAGCAAGAATGATAGAGAGAATGGGCTTAGAAAAGTGGGAGCAGCAGGCAGGGGTACTATGACTCCCTTAAGGTAGCCAAATGCCTCGTCACCATGTGAAATTGTTTTTGAAAACTCGAGAATATCTTAGTTAAGGTAGCTCAGACAACGTTAAGGTTTACATGTAGTGGCATATTGCTCCTGCAGGACTGACCACAGTAATAATTAATGAGTGGAAAGAATGAAAGTAGGTCGAGCAGCTGGCAGCAGTAACTATGACTCTCTTAAGGTAGCCAAATGCCTCGTCACTCGGCGAAATTTATTTGAAAACTCGAGGAAATCGTCGTCGAAGTAACTCAGACAACGGTAACATATACAGGTGATGGCGTATCGCTTCTGCAGGACACCAAGGTACGAATTAAAAAGAGGAAAGTTTCAAAGAAGGGGGAGCAGCGGCTGCAGTAAGTATGACTCTCTTAAGGTAGCCAAATGCCTCGTCACTCGGCGAAATTTATTTGAAAACTCGAGGAAATCGTTGTTGAGGTAACTCAGACAACGGTAACATGGTCAGGTGGTGGCGTATCGCTTCTGCAGGACTGACCACAGTACGAATTAAAGACAATAAAGATTCAAAGAAGGGGGAGCAGCTGGCTGCAGTAACTATGACGCTTATAAGGTAGCCAAATGCCTCGTCATCCGGCGAGGTACATTTGCTAACTCTAGAGACTCGTAGTGGGAGTAACAGAGACGACGTAACGTAGACATATAGTGGCACATCGGTTCTGTAGGACAGCCATAGCAAGAATGGCAGAGAGAAAGGGCTTAGAAAAGTGGGAGCAGCAGGCAGGGGTACTATGACTCTCTTAAGGTAGCCCAATGCCTCGTCACCATGTAAAATTTTTTTTGAAAACTCGAGGATATTTTCGTTAAGGTAGCTCAGACAGTGTTAAGGTTTACATGTAGTGGCATATTGCTCCTGCAGAACTGACCACAGTAATAATTAAAGAGTGGAACGAAAGAAAGTAGGTCGAGCAGCTGGCAGCAGTAACTATGACTCTCTTAAGGTAGCCAAATGCCTCGTCACTCGGCGAGATTTATTTGAAAACTCGAGGAAATCGTCGTTGAAGTAAATCAGACAACGGTAACATGCACAGGTGTTGGGGTATCGCTCTGCAGGACTGACCACAGTACGATTTAAAGGGAGGAAAGATTCAAAGAAGGGGGAGCAGCTGGCTGCAGTAGCTATGACTCTCTTAAGGTAGCCAAATGCCTCGTCACCCGGCGAGGTACATTTGCTAACTCGCGAGACTCGTAGTGGGAGTAACAGTGACGACGTTAACGTGGCGCATCGGTTCTGTAGGACAGACATAGCAAGAATGATAGAGAGAATGGGCTTAGAAAAGTGATAGCAGCAGGCAGGGGTACTATGACTCTCTTACGGCAGCCAAAAGCCTCGTCACCACGTGAAATTTTTTTTGAAAACTCGAGAATATCTTAGTTAAGGTAGCTCAGACAACGTTAAGGTTTACATGTAGTGGCATATTGCTCCTGCAGGACTGACCACAGTAATAATTAATGAGTGGAAAGAATGAAAGTAGGTCGAGCAGCTGGCAGCAGTAAATATGACTCTCTTAAGGTAGCCAAATGCCTCGTCACTCGGCGAAATTTATTTGAAAACTCGAGGAAATCGTCGTCGAAGTAACTCAGACAACGGTAACATATACAGGTGATGGCGTATCGCTTCTGCAGGACACCAAGGTACGAATTAAAAAGAGGAAAGATTCAAAGAAGGGGGAGCAGCTGGCTGCAGTAAGTATGACTCTCTTAAGGTAGCCAAATGCCTCGTCACTCGGCGAAATTTATTTGAAAACTCGAGGAAATCGTTGTTGAGGTAACTCAGACAACGGTAACATGGTCAGGTGGTGGCGTATCGCTTCTGCAGGACTGACCACAGTACGAATTAAAGACAATAAAGATTTAAAGAAGGGGGAGCAGCTGGCTGCAGTAACTATGACGCTTATAAGGTAGCCAAATGCCTCGTCATCCGGCGAGGTACATTTGCTAACTCTAGAGACTCGTAGTGGGAGTAACAGAGACGACGTAACGTAGACATATAGTGGCACATCGGTTCTGTAGGACAGCCATAGCAAGAATGGCAGAGAGAAAGGGCTTAGAAAAGTGGGAGCAGCAGGCAGGGGTACTATGACTCCCTTAAGGTAGCCCAATGCCTCGTCACCATGTAAAATTTTTTTTGAAAACTCGAGGATATTTTCGTTAAGGTAGCTCAGACAACGTAAAGGTTTACATTTAGTGGCATATTGCTCCTGCAGGACTGACCACAGTAATAATTAAAGAGTGGAAAGAAAGAAAGTAGGTCGAGCAGCTGGCAGCAGTAACTATGACTCTCTTAAGGTAGCCAAATGCCTCGTCACTCGGCGAAATTTATTTGACAACTCGAGGAAATCGTCGTTGAAGTAACTCAGACAACGGTAACATGGACAGGTGGTGGCGTATCGCTTCTGCAGGACACCAAGGTACGAATTAAAGAGAGGAAAGATTCAAAGAAGGGGGAGCAGCTGGCTGCAGTAACTATGACTCTCTTAAGGTAGCCAAATGCCTCGTCATCCGGCGACGTACATTTGCTAACTCGAGAGACTCGTAGTGGGAGTAACAGTGACGACGTTAACGTGGACATATAGTGGCACATCGGTTCCGTAAGACAGGCCATAGCAAGAATGATAGAGAGAATGGGCTTAGAAAAGTGGGAGCAGCAGGCAGGAGTACTATGACTCTCTTAAGGTAGCCAAATGCCTCGCCACCATGTGAAATTATTTTTGAAAACTCGAGGATATCATCGATAAGGTAGCTCAGACAATGTTAAGGTTTACATGTAGTGGCATATTGCTCCTGCAGAACTGACCACAGTAATAATTAAAGAGTGGAACGAAAGAAAGTAGGTCGAGCAGCTGGCAGCAGTAACTATGACTCTCTTAAGGTAGCCAAATGCCTCGTCACTCGGCGAGATTTATTTGAAAACTCGAGGAAATCGTCGTTGAAGTAAATCAGACAACGGTAACATGCACAGGTGTTGGGGTATCGCTCTGCAGGACTGACCACAGTACGATATAAAGGGAGGAAAGATTCAAAGAAGGGGGAGCAGCTGGCTGCAGTAACTATGACTCTCTTAAGGTAGCCAAATGCCTCGTCACCCGGCGAGGTACATTTGCTAACTCGCGAGACTCGTAGTGGGAGTAACAGTGACGACGTTAACGTGGCGCATCGGTTCTGTAGGACAGCCATAGCAAGAATGATAGAGAGAATGGGCTTAGAAAAGTGGGAGCAGCAGGCAGGGGTACTATGACTCCCTTAAGGTAGCCAAATGCCTCGTCACCATGTGAAATTGTTTTTGAAAACTCGAGAATATCTTAGTTAAGGTAGCTCAGACAACGTTAAGGTTTACATGTAGTGGCATATTGCTCCTGCAGGACTGACCACAGTAATAATTAATGAGTGGAAAGAATGAAAGTAGGTCGAGCAGCTGGCAGCAGTAACTATGACTCTCTTAAGGTAGCCAAATGCCTCGTCACTCGGCGAAATTTATTTGAAAACTCGAGGAAATCGTCGTCGAAGTAACTCAGACAACGGTAACATATACAGGTGATGGCGTATCGCTTCTGCAGGACACCAAGGTACGAATTAAAAAGAGGAAAGTTTCAAAGAAGGGGGAGCAGCTGGCTGCAGTAAGTATGACTCTCTTAAGGTAGCCATATGCCTCGTCACTCGGCGAAATTTATTTGAAAACTCGAGGAAATCGTTGTTGAGGTAACTCAGACAACGGTAACATGGTCAGGTGGTGGCGTATCGCTTCTGCAGGACTGACCACAGTACGAATTAAAGACAATAAAGATTCAAAGAAGGGGGAGCAGCTGGCTGCAGTAACTATGACGCTTATAAGGTAGCCAAATGCCTCGTCATCCGGCGAGGTACATTTGCTAACTCTAGAGACTCGTAGTGGGAGTAACAGAGACGACGTAACGTAGACATATAGTGGCACATCGGTTCTGTAGGACAGCCATAGCAAGAATGGCAGAGAGAAAGGGCTTAGAAAAGTGGGAGCAGCAGGCAGGGGTACTATGACTCTCTTAAGGTAGCCCAATGCCTCGTCACCATGTAAAATTTTTTTTGAAAACTCGAGGATATTTTCGTTAAGGTAGCTCAGACAATGTTAAGGTTTACATGTAGTGGCATATTGCTCCTGCAGAACTGACCACAGTAATAATTAAAGAGTGGAACGAAAGAAAGTAGGTCGAGCAGCTGGCAGCAGTAACTATGACTCTCTTAAGGTAGCCAAATGCCTCGTCACTCGGCGAGATTTATTTGAAAACTCGAGGAAATCGTCGTTGAAGTAAATCAGACAACGGTAACATGCACAGGTGTTGGGGTATCGCTCTGCAGGACTGACCACAGTACGATTTAAAGGGAGGAAAGATTCAAAGAAGGGGGAGCAGCTGGCTGCAGTAGCTATGACTCTCTTAAGGTAGCCAAATGCCTCGTCACCCGGCGAGGTACATTTGCTAACTCGCGAGACTCGTAGTGGGAGTAACAGTGACGACGTTAACGTGGCGCATCGGTTCTGTAGGACAGACATAGCAAGAATGATAGAGAGAATGGGCTTAGAAAAGTGATAGCAGCAGGCAGGGGTACTATGACTCTCTTACGGCAGCCAAAAGCCTCGTCACCACGCGAAATTTTTTTTGAAAACTCGAGAATATCTTAGTTAAGGTAGCTCAGACAACGTTAAGGTTTACATGTAGTGGCATATTGCTCCTGCAGGACTGACCACAGTAATAATTAATGAGTGGAAAGAATGAAAGTAGGTCGAGCAGCTGGCAGCAGTAAATATGACTCTCTTAAGGTAGCCAAATGCCTCGTCACTCGGCGAAATTTATTTGAAAACTCGAGGAAATCGTCGTCGAAGTAACTCAGACAACGGTAACATATACAGGTGATGGCGTATCGCTTCTGCAGGACACCAAGGTACGAATTAAAAAGAGGAAAGATTCAAAGAAGGGGGAGCAGCTGGCTGCAGTAAGTATGACTCTCTTAAGGTAGCCAAATGCCTCGTCACTCGGCGAAATTTATTTGAAAACTCGAGGAAATCGTTGTTGAGGTAACTCAGACAACGGTAACATGGTCAGGTGGTGGCGTATCGCTTCTGCAGGACTGGCCACAGTACGAATTAAAGACAATAAAGATTTAAAGAAGGGGGAGCAGCTGGCTGCAGTAACTATGACGCTTATAAGGTAGCCAAATGCCTCGTCATCCGGCGAGGTACATTTGCTAACTCTAGAGACTCGTAGTGGGAGTAACAGAGACGACGTAACGTAGACATATAGTGGCACATCGGTTCTGTAGGACAGCCATAGCAAGAATGGCAGAGAGAAAGGGCTTAGAAAAGTGGGAGCAGCAGGCAGGGGTACTATGACTCCCTTAAGGTAGCCCAATGCCTCGTCACCATGTAAAATTTTTTTTGAAAACTCGAGGATATTTTCGTTAAGGTAGCTCAGACAACGTAAAGGTTTACATTTAGTGGCATATTGCTCCTGCAGGACTGACCACAGTAATAATTAAAGAGTGGAAAGAAAGAAAGTAGGTCGAGCAGCTGGCAGCAGTAACTATGACTCTCTTAAGGTAGCCAAATGCCTCGTCACTCGGCGAAATTTATTTGACAACTCGAGGAAATCGTCGTTGAAGTAACTCAGACAACGGTAACATGGACAGGTGGTGGCGTATCGCTTCTGCAGGACACCAAGGTACGAATTAAAGAGAGGAAAGATTCAAAGAAGGGGGAGCAGCTGGCTGCAGTAACTATGACTCTCTTAAGGTAGCCAAATGCCTCGTCATCCGGCGACGTACATTTGCTAACTCGAGAGACTCGTAGTGGGAGTAACAGTGACGACGTTAACGTGGACATATAGTGGCACATCGGTTCCGTAGGACAGGCCATAGCAAGAATGATAGAGAGAATGGGCTTAGAAAAGTGGGAGCAGCAGGCAGGAGTACTATGACTCTCTTAAGGTAGCCAAATGCCTCGCCACCATGTGAAATTGTTTTTGAAAACTCAAGGATATCATCGATAAGGTAGCTCAGACAATGTTAAGGTTTACATGTAGTGGCATATTGCTCCTGCAGAACTGACCACAGTAATAATTAAAGAGTGGAACGAAAGAAAGTAGGTCGAGCAGCTGGCAGCAGTAACTATGACTCTCTTAAGGTAGCCAAATGCCTCGTCACTCGGCGAGATTTATTTGAAAACTCGAGGAAATCGTCGTTGAAGTAAATCAGACAACGGTAACATGCACAGGTGTTGGGGTATCGCTCTGCAGGACTGACCACAGTACGATTTAAAGGGAGGAAAGATTCAAAGAAGGGGGAGCAGCTGGCTGCAGTAACTATGACTCTCTTAAGGTAGCCAAATGCCTCGTCACCCGGCGAGGTACATTTGCTAACTCGCGAGACTCGTAGTGGGAGTAACAGTGACGACGTTAACGTGGCGCATCGGTTCTGTAGGACAGCCATAGCAAGAATGATAGAGAGAATGGGCTTAGAAAAGTGGGAGCAGCAGGCAGGGGTACTATGACTCCCTTAAGGTAGCCAAATGCGTCGTCACCATGTGAAATTGTTTTTGAAAACTCGAGAATATCTTAGTTAAGGTAGCTCAGACAACGTTTAGGTTTACATGTAGTGGCATATTGGTCCTGCAGGACTGACCACAGTAATAATTAATGAGTGGAAAGAAAGAAAGTAGGTCGAGCAGCTGGCAGCAGTAACTATGACTCTCTTAAGGTGGCCAAATGCCTCGTCACTCCCCGAGATTTATTTGAAAACTCGAGGAAATCGTCGTTGAAGTAACTCAGACAACGGTAACATGCACAGGTGGTGGCGTATCGCTTCAGCAGGACTGACCACAGTACGAATTAAAGACAATAAAGATTCAAAGAAGGGGGAGCAGCTGGCTGCAGTAACTATGACCCTTATAAGGTAGCCAAATGCCTCGTCATCCGGCGAGGTACATTTGCTAACTCGAGAGACTCGTAGTGGGAGTAACAGTGACGACGTTAACGTGGACATATAGTGGCACATCGGTTCTGTAGGACAGCCATAGCAAGAATGATAGAGAGAATGGGCTTAGAAAAGTGGGAGCAGCAGGCAGGGAAACTATGACTCCCTTAAGGTAGCCAAATGCCTCGTCACCATGTGAAATTGTTTTTGAAAACTCGAGAATATCTTAGTTAAGGTAGCTCAGACAACGTTTAGGTTTACATGTAGTGGCATATTGCTCCTGCAGGACTGACCACAGTAATAATTAATGAGTGGAAAGAAAGAAAGTAGGTCGAGCAGCTGGCAGCAGTAACTATGACTCTCTTAAGGTAGCCAAATGCCTCGTCACTCGGCGAGATTTATTTGAAAACTCGAGGAAATCGTCGTTGAAGTAACTCAGACAACGTTAACATGGACAGGTGGTGGCGTATCGGTTCTGCAGGACTGACCACAGTACGATTTTAAGGGAGGAAAGATTCAAGGGAGGGGGAGCAGCTGGCTGCAGTAACTATGACTCTCTTAAGGTAGCCAATTGCCTCGTTACCATGTATAATTTTTTTTGAAAACTCGAGGATATTTTCGTTAAGGTAGCTCAGACAACGTTAAGGTTTACATGTAGTGGCATATTGCTCCTGCAGGACTGACCACAGTAATAATTAAAGAGTGGAAAGAAAGAAAGTAGGTCGAGCAGCTGGCAGCAGTAACTATGACTCTCTTAGGGTAGCCAAATGCCTCGTCACTCGGCGAAATTTACTTGAAAACTCGAGGAAATCGTCGTTGAAGTAACTGATACACCGGTTACATGGACAGGTGGTGGCGTATCGCTTCTGCAGGACACCAAGGTACGAATTAAAGAGAGGAAAGATTCAAAGAAGGGGGAGCAGCTGGCTGCAGTAACTATGACTCTCTTAAGGTAGCCAAATGCCTCGTCATCCGGCGACGTACATTTGCTAACTCGAGAGACTCGTAGTGGGAGTAACAGTGACGACGTTAACGTGGACATATAGTGGCACATCGGTTCCATAGGACAGGCCATAGCAAGAATGATAGAGAGAATGGGCTTAGAAAAGTGGGAGCAGCAGGCAGAAGTACTATGACTCTCTTAAGGTAGCCAAATGCCTCGTCACCATGTGAAATTGTTTTTGAAAACTCGAGGATATCATCGATAAGGTAGCTCAGACAGTGTTAAGGTTTACATGTAGTGGCATATTGCTCCTGCAGAACTGACCACAGTAATAATTAAAGAGTGGAAAGAAAGAAAGTAGGTCGAGCAGCTGGCAGCAGTAACTATGACTCTCTTAAGGTAGCCAAATGCCTCGTCACTCGGCGAGATTTATTTGAAAACTCGAGGAAATCGTCGTTGAAGTAAATCAGACAACGGTAACATGCACAGGTGTTGGGGTATCGCTCTGCAGGACTGACCACAGTACGATATAAAGGGAGGAAAGATTCAAAGAAGGGGGAGCAGCTGGCTGCAGTAACTATGACTCTCTTAAGGTAGCCAAATGCCTCGTCACCCGGCGAGGTACATTTGCTAACTCGAGAGACTCGTAGTGGGAGTAACAGTGACGACGTTAATGTGGACATATAGTGGCACATCGGTTCTGTAGGACAGCCATAGCAAGAATGATAGAGAGAATGGGCTTAGAAAAGTGATAGCAGCAGGCAGGGGTACTATGACTCTCTTACGGCAGCCAAAAGCCTCGTCACCATGTGAAATTTTTTTTGAAAACTCGAGAATATCTTCGTTAAGGTAGCTCAGACAACGTTAAGGTTTACATGTAGTGGCATATTGCTCCTGCAGGACTGACCACAGTAATAATTAATGAGTGGAAAGAATGAAAGTAGGTCGAGCAGCTGGCAGCAGTAACTATGACTCTCTTAAGGTAGCCAAATGCCTCGTCACTCGGCGAAATTTATTTGAAAACTCGAGGAAATCGTCGTCGAAGTAACTCAGACAACGGTAACATATACAGGTGGTGGCGTATCGCTTCTGCAGGACACCAATGTACGAATTAAAGAGAGGAAAGATTCAAAGAAGGGGGAGCAGCTGGCTTTAGTAAGTATGACTCTCTTAAGGTAGCCAAATGCCTCGTCACTCGGCGAAATTTATTTGAAAACTCGAGGAAATCGTTGTTGAAGTAACTCAGACAACGGTAACATGGTCAGGTGGTGGCGTATCGCTTCTGCAGGACTGACCACAGTACGAATTAAAGACAAAAAAGATTCAAAGAAGGGGGAGCAGCTGGCTGCAGTAACTATGACGCTTATAAGGTAGCCAAATGCCTCGTCATCCGGCGAGGTACATTTGCTAACTCGAGAGACTCGTAGTGATAGTAACAGAGACGACGTTAACGTGGACATATAGTGGCACATCGGTTCTGTAGGACAGCCATAGCAAGAATGGTAGAGAGAAAGGGCTTAGATAAGTGGGAGCAGCAGGCAGGGGTACTATGACTCCCTTAAGGTAGCCAAATGCCTCGTCACCATGTAAAATTTTTTTTGAAAACTCGAGGATATTTTCGTTAAGGTAGCTCAGACAACGTTAAGGTTTACATGTAGTGGCATATTGCTCCTGCAGGACTGACCACAGTAATAATTAAAGAGTGGAAAGAAAGAACGTAGGTCGAGCAGCTGGCAGCAGTAACTATGACTCTCTTAAAGTAGCCAAATGCCTCGTCACTCGGCGAAATTTATTTGAAAACCCGAGGAAATCGTCGTTGAAGTAACTCAGACAACGGTAACATGGACAGGTGGTGGCGTATCGCTTCTGCAGGACACCAAGGTACGAATTAAAGAGAGGAAAGATTCAAAGAAGGGGGAGCAGCTGGCTGCAGTAACTATGACTCTCTTAAGGTAGCCAAATGCCTCGTCATCCGGCGTGGTACATTTGCTAACTCGAGAGACTCAAAGTGGGAGTAACAGTGACGACGTTAACGTGGACATATAGTGGCACATCGGTTCCGTAGGACAGGCCATAGCAAGAATGATAGAGAGAATGGGCTTAGAAAAGTGGGAGCAGCAGGCAGGAGTACTATGACTCTCTTAAGGTAGCCAAATGCCTCGTCACCATGTGAAATTTTTTGTTGAAAACTCGAGGATATCTTCGATAAGGTAGCTCAGACAACGTTAAGGTTTACATCTAGTGGCATATTGCTCCTGCAGGACTGACCACAGTAATAATTAAAGAGTGGAAAGAAAGAAAGTAGGTCGAGCAGCTGGCAACAGTAAGTATGACTCTCTTAAGGTAGCCAAATGCCTCGTCACTCGGCGAGATTTATTTGAAAACTCGAGGAAATCGTCGTTGACGTAACTCAGACAACGGTAACATGCACAGGTGTTGGCGTATCGCTCTGCAGGACTGACCACAGTACGATTCAAAGTGAGGAAAGATTCAAAGAAGGGGGAGCAGCTGGCTGCAGTAACTATGACTCTCTTAAGGTAGCCAAATGCCTCGTCACCCAGCGAGGTACATTTGCTAACTCGAGAGACTCGTAGTGGGAGTAACAGTGACGACGTTAACGTGGACATATAGTGGCACATCGGTTCTGTAGGACAGCCATAGCAAGAATGATAGAGAGAATGGGCTTAGAAAAGTGATAGCAGCAGGCAGGGGTACTATGACTCGCTTAAGGCAGCCAAAAGCCTCGTCACCATGTGAAATTTTTTTTGAAAACTCGAGAATATCTTCGTTAAGGTAGCTCAGACATCGTTAAGGTTTACATGTAGTGGCATATTGCTCCTGCAGGACTGACCACAGTAATAATTAATGAGTGGAAAGAATGAAAGTAGGTCGAGCAGCTGGCAGCAGTAACTATGACTCTCTTAAGATAGCCAAATGCCTCGTCACTCGGCGAAATTTATTTGAAAACTCGAGGAAATCGTCGTCGAACTAACTCAGACAACGGTAACATATACAGGTGGTGGCGTATTGCTTCTGCAGGACACCAAGGTACGAATTAAAGACAGGAAAGATTCAAAGAAGGGGGAGCAGCTGGCTGCAGTAAGTATGATTCTCTTAAGGTAGCCAAATGCCTCGTCACTCGGCGAAATTTATTTGAAAACTCGAGGAAATCGTTGTTGAAGTAACTCAGACAACGGTAACATGGTCAGGTGGTGGCGTATCGCTTCTGCAGGACACCAAGGTACGAATTAAAGAGAGGAAAGATTCAAAGAAAGGGGAGCAGCTGGCTACAGTAACTATGACTCTCTTAAGGTAGCCAAATGCCTCGTCATCCTGCGAGGTACATTTGCTAACTCGAGAGACTCGTAGTGGGAGTAACAGTGACGACGTTAACGTGGACATATAGTGGCACATCGGTTCCGTAGGACAGGCCATAGGAAGAATGATAGAGAGAATGGGCTTAGAAAAGTGGGAGCAGCAAGCAGGAGTACAATGACTCTCTTAAGGTAGCCAAATGCCTCGTCACCATGTGAAATTGTTTTTGAAAACTGGAGGATATCATCGATAAGGTAGCTCAGACAACGTTAAGGTTTACATGTAGTGGCATATTGCTCCTGCAGAACTGACCACAGTAATAATTAATGAGTGGAAAGAAAGAAAGTAGGTCGAGCAGCTGGCAGCAGTAACTATGACTCTCTTAAGGTAGCCAAGTGCCTCGTCACTCGGCGAGAATTATTTGAAAACTCGAGGAAATCGTCGTTGAAGTAACTCAGACAACGGTAACATGCACAGGTGTTGGCGTATCGCTCTGCAGGACTGACCACAGTACGATTTAAAGGGAGGAAAGATTCAAAGAAGGGGGAGCAGCTGGCTGCAGTAACTATGACTCTCTTAAGGTAGCCAAATGCCTCGTCACCCGGCGAGGTACATTTGCTAACTCGAGAGACTCGTAGTGGGAGTAACAGTGACGACGTTAACGTGGACATATAGTGGCACATCGGTTCTGTAGGACAGCCATAGCAAGAATGATAGAGAGAATAGGCTTAGGAAAGTGATAGCAGCAGGCAGGGGTACTATGACTCTCTTAAGGCAGCCAAAAGCCTCGTCACCATGTGAAATTTTTTTTGAAAACTCGAGAATATCTTCGTTAAGGTAGCTCAGACAACGTTAAGGTTTACATGTAGTGGCATATTGCTCCTGCAGGACTGACCACAGTAATAATTAATGAGTGGAAAGAATGAAAGTAGGTCGAGCAGCTGGCAGCAGTAACTATGACTCTCTTAAGATAGCCAAATGCCTCGTCACTCGGCGAAATTTATTTGAAAACTCGAGGAAATCGTCGTCGAAGTAACTCAGACAACGGTAACATATACAGGTGGTAGCGTATCGCTACTGCAGGATACCAAGGTACGAATTAAAGAGAGGAAAGATTCAAAGAAGGGGGAGCAGCTGGCTGCAGTAAGTATGACTCTCTTAAGGTAGCCAAATGCCTCGTCACTCGGCGAAATATATTTGAAAACTCGAGGAAATCGTTCTTGAAGTAACTCAGACAACAGTAACATGGTCAGGTGGTGGCGTATCGCTTCTGCAGGACACCAAGGTACGAATTAAAGAGAGGAAAGATTCAAAGAAAGGGGAGCAGCTGGCTACAGTATCTATGACTCTCTTAAGGTAGCCAAATGCCTCGTCATCCGGCGAGGTACATTTGCTAACTCGAGAAACTCGTAGTGGGAGTAACAGTGACGACGTTAACGTGGACATATAGTGGCACATCGGTTCCGTAGGACAGGCCATAGGAAGAATGATAGAGAGAATGGGCTTAGAAAAGTGGGAGCAGCAAGCAGGAGTACAATGACTCTCTTAAGGTAGCCAAATGCCTCGTCACCATGTGAAATTGTTTTTGAAAACTCGAGGATATCATCGATAAGGTAGCTCAGACAACGTTAAGGTTTACATGTAGTGGCATATTGCTCCTGCAGAACTGACCACAGTAATAATTAATGAGTGGAAAGAAAGAAAGTAGGTCGAGCAGCTGGCAGCAGTAACTATGACTCTCTTAAGGTAGCCAAATGCCTCGTCACTCGGCGAGATTTATTTGAAAACTCGAGGAAATCGTCGTTGAAGTAACTCAGACAACGGTAACATGCACAGGTGTTGGCGTATCGCTCTGCAGGACTGACCACAGTACGATTTAAAGGGAGGAAAGATTCAAAGAAGGGGGAGCAGCTGGCTGCAGTAACTATGACTCTCTTAAGGTAGCCAAATGTCTCGTCACCCGGCGAGGTACATTTGCTAACTCGAGAGACTCGTAGTGGGAGTAACAGAGACGACGTTAACGTGGACATATAGTGGCACATCGGTTCTGTAGGACAGCCATAGCAAGAAAGGTAGAGAGAAAGGGCTTAGAAAAGTGGGAGCAGCAGGCAGGGGTACTATGACTCCCTTAAGGTAGCCAAATGCCTCGTCACCATGTAAAATTTTTTTTGAAAACTCAAGGATATTTTCGTTAAGGTAGCTCAGACAACGTTAAGGTTTACATGTAGTGGCATACTGCTCCTGCAGGACTGACCACAGTAATAATTAAAGAGTGGAAAGAAAGAAAGTAGGTCGAGCAGCTGGCAACAGTAAGTATGACTCTCTTAAGGTAGCCAAATGCCTCGTCACTCGGCGAGATTTATTTGAAAACTCGAGGAAATCGTCGTTGAAGTAACTCAGACAACGGTAACATGCACAGGTGTTGGCGTATCGCTCTGCAGGACTGACCACAGTACGATTTAAAGGGAGGAAAGATCAAGGAAGGGGGAGCAGCTGGCTGCAGTAACTATGACTCTCTTAAGGTAGCCAAATGCCTCGTCACCCGGCGAGGTACATTTGCTAACTCGAGAGACTCGTAGTGGGAGTAACAGTGACGACGTTAACGTGGACATATAGTGGCACAGCGGTTCTGTAGGACAGGCCATAGCAAGAACGATAGAGAGAATGGGATTAGAAAAGTGGGGGCAGCAAGCAGGAGTACTATGACTCTCTTAAGGTAGCCAAATGCCTCGTCACTCGGCGAGATTTATTTGAAAACTCGAGGAAATCGTCGTTGAAGTAACTCAGACAACGGTAACATGCACAGGTGTTGGCGTATCGCTCTGCAGGACTGACCACAGTACGATTTAAAGGGAGGAAAGATCAAGGAAGGGGGAGCAGCTGGCTGCAGTAACTATGACTCTCTTAAGGTAGCCAAATGCCTCGTCACCCGGCGAGGTACATTTGCTAACTCGAGAGACTCGTAGTGGGAGTGACAGTGACGACGTTAACGTGGACATATAGTGGCACATCGGTTCCGTAGGACAGGCCATAGCAAGAATGATAGAGAGAATGGGCTTAGAAAAGTGGGAGCAGCAGGCAGGAGTACTATGACTCCCTTAAGGTAGCCAAATGCCTCGTCACCATGTAAAATTTTATTTGAAAACTCGAGGATATTTTCGTTAAGGTAGCTCAGACAACGTTAAGGTTTACATGTAGTGGCATATAGCTCCTGCAGGACTGACCACAGTAATATTTAAGAGTGGAAAGAAAGAAAGTAGGTCGAGCAGCTGGCAGCAGTAACTATGACTCTCTTAAGGTAGCCAAATGCCTCGTCACTCGGCGAAATTTATTTGAAAACTCGAGGAAATCGTCGTTGAAGTAACTCAGACAACGGTAACATGGACAGGTGGTGGCGTATCGCTTCTGCAGGACACCAAGGTACGAATTAAAGAGAGGAAAGATTCAAAGAAGGGGGAGCAGCTGGCTGCAGTAAGTATGACTCTCTTAAGGTAGCCAAATGCCTCGTCACCATGTGAAATTGTTTTTGAAAACTCGAGGATATCGTCGATAAGGTAGCTCAGACAACGTTAAGGTTTACATGTAGTGGCATATTGCTCCTGCAGAACTGACCACAGTAATAATTAATGAGTGGAAAGAAAGAAAGTAGGTCGAGCAGCTGGCAGCAGTAACTATGACTCTCTTAAGGTAGCCCAATGCCTCGTCACTCGGCGAGATTTATTTGAAAACTCGAGGAAATCGTCGTTGAAGTAACTCAGACAACGGTAACATGCACAGGTGTTGGCGTATCGCTCTGCAGGACTGACCACAGTACGATTTAAAGGGAGGAAAGATTCAAAGAAGGGGGAGCAGCTGGCTGCAGTAAGTATGACTCTCTTAAGGTAGGTAAATGCCTCGTCACTCGGCGAAATTTATTTGAAAACTCGAGGAAATCGTTGTTGAAGTAACTCAGACAACGGTAACATGGTCAGGTGGTGGCGTATCGCATCTGCAGGACTGACCACAGTACGATTTAAAGGGAGGAAAGATTCAAAGAAGGGGGAGCAGCTGGCTGCAGTAACTATGACTCTCTTAAGGTAGCCAAGTGCCTCGTCACCCGGCGAGGTACATTTGCTAATTCGAGAGACTCGTAGTGGGAGTAACAGTGACGACGTTAATGTGGACATATAGTGGCACATCGGTTCTGTAGGACAGCCATAGCAAGAATGATAGAGAGAATGGGCTTAGAAAAGTGATAGCAGCAGGCAGGGGTACTATGACTCTCTTACGGCAGCCAAAAGCCTCGTCACCATGTGAAATTTTTTTTGAAAACTCGAGAATATCTTCGTTAAGGTAGCTCAGACAACGTTAAGGTTTACATGTAGTGGCATATTGCTCCTGCAGGACTGACCACAGTAATAATTAATGAGTGGAAAGAATGAAAGTAGGTCGAGCAGCTGGCAGCAGTAACTATGACTCTCTTAAGGTAGCCAAATGCCTCGTCACTCGGCGAAATTTATTTGAAAACTCGAGGAAATCGTCGTCGAAGTAACTCAGACAACGGTAACATATACAGGTGGTGGCGTATCGCTTCTGCAGGACACCAATGTACGAATTAAAGAGAGGAAAGATTCAAAGAAGGGGGAGCAGCTGGCTTTAGTAAGTATGACTCTCTTAAGGTAGCCAAATGCCTCGTCACTCGGCGAAATTTATTTGAAAACTCGAGGAAATCGTTGTTGAGGTAACTCAGACAACGGTAACATGGTCAGGTGGAGGCGTATCGCTTCTGCAGGACTGACCACAGTACGAATTAAAGACAATAAAGATTCAAAGAAGGGGGAGCAGCTGGCTGCAGTAACTATGACGCTTATAAGGTAGCCAAATGCCTCGTCATCCGGCGAGGTACATTTGCTAACTCGAGAGACTCGTAGTGATAGTAACAGAGACGACGTTAACGTGGACATATAGTGGCACATCGGTTCTGTAGGACAGCCATAGCAAGAATGGTAGAGAGAAAGGGCTTAGATAAGTGGGAGCAGCAGGCAGGGGTACTATGACTCCCTTAAGGTAGCCAAATGCCTCGTCACCATGTAAAATTTTTTTTGAAAACTCGAGGATATTTTCGTTAAGGTAGCTCAGACAACGTTAAGGTTTACATGTAGTGGCATATTGCTCCTGCAGGACTGACCACAGTAATAATTAAAGAGTGGAAAGAAAGAAAGTAGGTCGAGCAGCTGGCAGCAGTAACTATGACTCTCTTAAAGTAGCCAAATGCCTCGTCACTCGGCGAAATTTATTTGAAAACTCGAGGATATCGTCGTTGAAGTAACTCAGACAACGGTAACATGGACAGGTGGTGGCGTATCGCTTCTGCAGGACACCAAGGTACGAATTAAAGAGAGAAAAGATTCAAAGAAGGGGGAGCAGCTGGCTGCAGTAACTATGACTCTCTTAAGGTAGCCAAATGCCTCGTCATCCGGCGAGGTACATTTGCTAACTCGAGAGACTCAAAGTGGGAGTAACAGTGACGACGTTAACGTGGACATATAGTGGCACATCGGTTCCGTAGGACAGGCCATAGCAAGAATGATAGAGAGAATGGGCTTAGAAAAGTGGGAGCAGCAGGCAGGAGTACTATGACTCTCTTAAGGTAGCCAAATGCCTCGTCACCATGTGAAATTTTTTGTTGAAAACTCGAGGATATCTTCGATAAGGTAGCTCAGACAACGTTAAGGTTTACATGTAGTGGCATATTGCTCCTGCAGGACTGACCACAGTAATAATTAAAGAGTGGAAAGAAAGAAAGTAGGTCGAGCAGCTGGCAACAGTAAGTATGACTCTCTTAAGGTAGCCAAATGCCTCGTCACTCGGCGAGATTTATTTGAAAACTCGAGGAAATCGTCGTTGAAGTAACTCAGACAACGGTAACATGCACAGGTGTTGGCGTATGGCTCTGCAGGACTGACCACAGTACGATTTAAAGGGAGGAAAGATTCAAAGAAGGGGGAGCAGCTGGCTGCAGTAACTATGACTCTCTTAAGGTAGCCAAATGCCTCGTCACCCGGCGAGGTACATTTGCTAACTCGAGAGACTCGTAGTGGGAGTAACAGTGACGACGTTAACGTGGACATATAGTGGCACATCGGTTCTGTAGGACAGCCATAGCAAGAATGATAGAGAGAATAGGCTTAGGAAAGTAATAGCAGCAGGCAGGGGTACTATGACTCTCTTAAGGCAGCCAAAAGCCTCGTCACCATGTGAAATTTTTTTTGAAAACTCGAGAATATCTTCGTTAAGGCAGCTCAGACAACGTTAAGGTTTACATGTAGTGGCATATTGCTCCTGCAGGACGGACCACAGTAATAATTAATGAGTGGAAAGAATGAAAGTAGGTCGAGCAGCTGGCCGCAGTAACTATGACTCTCTTAAGATAGCCAAATGCCTCGTCACTCGGCGAAATTTATTTGAAAACTCGAGGAAATCGTCGTCGAAGTAACTCAGACAACGGTAACATATACAGGTGGTAGCGTATCGCTACTGCAGGACACCAAGGTACGAATTAAAGAGAGGAAAGATTCAAAGAAGGGGGAGCAGCTGGCTGCAGTAAGTATGACTCTCTTAAGGTAGCCAAATGCCTCGTCACTCGGCGAAATTTATTTGAAAACTCGAGGAAATCGTTGTTGAAGTAACTCAGACAACGGTAACATGGTCAGGTGGTGGCGTATCGCTTCTGCAGGACACCAAGGTACGAATTAAAGAGAGGAAAGATTCAAAGAAAGGGGAGCAGCTGGCTACAGTAACTACGACTCTCTTAAGGTAGCCAAATGCCTCGTCATCCGGCGAGGTACATTTGCTAACTCGAGAGACTCGTAGTGGGAGTAACAGTGACGACGTTAACGTGGACATATAGTGGCACATCGGTTCCGTAGGACAGGCCATAGGAAGAATGATAGAGAGAATGGGCTTAGAAAAGTGGGAGCAGCAAGCAGGAGTACAATGACTCTCTTAAGGTAGCCAAATGCCTCGTCACCATGTGAAATTGTTTTTGAAAACTCGAGGATATCATCGATAAGGTAGCTCAGACAACGTTAAGGTTTACATGTAGTGGCATATTGCTCCTGCAGAAATGACCACAGTAATAATTAATGAGTGGAAAGAAAGAAAGTAGGTCGAGCAGCTGGCAGCAGTAACTATGACTCTCTTAAGGTAGCCAAATGCCTCGTCACTCGGCGAGATTTATTTGAAAACTCGAGGAAATCGTCGTTGAAGTAACTCAGACAACGGTAACATGCACAGGTGTTGGCGTATCGCTCTGCAGGACTGACCACAGTACGATTTAAAGGGAGGAAAGATTCAAAGAAGGGGGAGCAGCTGGCTGCAGTAACTATGACTCTCTTAAGGTAGCCAAATGTCTCGTCACCCGGCGAGGTACATTTGCTAACTCGAGAGACTCGTAGTGGGAGTAACAGAGACGACGTTAACGTGGACATATAGTGGCACATCGGTTCTGTAGGACAGCCATAGCAAGAAAGGTAGAGAGAAATGGCTTAGAAAAGTGGGAGCAGCAGGCAGGGGTACTATGACTCCCTTAAGGTAGCCAAATGCCTCGTCACCATGTAAAATTTTTTTTGAAAACTCAAGGATATTTTCGTTAAGGTAGCTCAGACAACGTTAAGGTTTACATGTAGTGGCATATTGCTCCTGCAGGACTGACCACAGTAATAATTAAAGAGTGGAAAGAAAGAAAGTAGGTCGAGCAGCTGGCAGCAGTAACTATGACTCTCTTAAGGTAGCCCAATGCCTCGTCACTCGGCGAAATTTATTTGAAAACTCGAGGAAATCGTCGTTGAAGTAACTCAGACAACGGTAACATGGACAGGTGGTGGCATATCGCTTCTGCAGGACACCAAGGTACGAATCAAAGAGAGGAAAGATTCAAAGAAGGGGGAGCAGCTGGCTGCAGTAACTATGACTCACTTAAGGGAGCCAAATGCCTCGTCATCCGGCGAGGTACATTTGCTAACTCGAGAGACTCGTAGTGGGAGTAACAGTGACGACGTTAACGTGGACATATAGTGGCATATCGGTTCCGTAGGACAGGCCATAGCAAGAATGATAGACAGAATGGGCTTAGAAAAGTGGGAGCAGCAGGCAGGAGTACTATGACTCTCTTAAGGTAGCCAAATGCCTCGTCACCATGTGAAATTTTTTGTTGAAAACTCGAGGATATCTTCGATAAGGTAGCTCAGACAACGTTAAGGTTTACATGTAGTGGCATACTGCTCCTGCAGGACTGACCACAGTAATAATTAAAGAGTGGAAAGAAAGAAAGTAGGTCGAGCAGCTGGCAACAGTAAGTATGACTCTCTTAAGGTAGCCAAATGCCTCGTCACTCGGCGAGATTTATTTGAAAACTCGAGGAAATCGTCGTTGAAGTAACTCAGACAACGGTAACATGCACAGGTGTTGGCGTATCGCTCTGCAGGACTGACCACAGTACGATTTAAAGGGAGGAAAGATCAAGGAAGGGGGAGCAGCTGGCTGCAGTAACTATGACTCTCTTAAGGTCGCCAAATGCCTCGTCACCCGGCGAGGTACATTTGCTAACTCGAGAGACTCGTAGTGGGAGTAACAGTGACGACGTTAACGTGGACATATAGTGGCACAGCGGTTCTGTAGGACAGGCCATAGCAAGAATGATAGAGAGAATGGGCTTAGAAAAGTGGGGGCAGCAAGCAGGAGTACTATGACTCTCTTAAGGTAGCCAAATGCCTCGTCACCACGTGAAATTGTTTTTGAAAACTCGAGGATATCATCGATAAGGTAGCTCAGACTACGTTAAGGTTTACATGTAGTGGCATATTGCTCCTGCAGAACTGACCACCGTAATAATTAATGAGTGGAAAGAAAGAAAGTAGGTCGAGCAGCTGGCAGCAGCAACTATGACTCTCTTAAGGTAGCCAAATGCCTCGTCACTCGGCGAGATTTATTTGAAAACTCGAGGAAATCGTCGTTGAAGTAACTCAGACAACGGTAACATGCACAGGTGTTGGCGTATCGCTCTGCAGGACTGACCACAGTACGATTTAAAGGGAGGAAAGATTCAAAGAAGGGGGAGCAGCTGGCTGCAGTAACTATGACTCTCTTAAGGTAGCCAAATGCCTCGTCATCCGGCGAGGTTCATTTGCTAACTCGAGAGACTCGTAGTGGGAGTAACAGTGACGACGTTAACGTGGACATATAGTGGCACATCGGTTCCGTAGGACAGGCCATAGCAAGAATGATAGAGAGAATGGGCTTAGAAAAGTGGGAGCAGCAGGCAGGAGTGCTATGACTCCCTTAAGGTAGCCAAATGCCTCGTCACCTTGTAAAATTTTTTTTGAAAACTCGAGGATATTTTCGTTAAGGTAGCTCAGACAACGTTAAGGTTTACATGTAGTGGCATATTGCTCCTGCAGGACTGACCACAGTAATAATTAATGGTTGGAAAGAAAGAAAGTAGGTCGAGCAGCTGGCAGCAGCAACTATGACTCTCTTAAGGTAGCCAAATGCCTCGTCACTCGGCGAGATTTATTTGAAAACTCGAGGAAATCGTCGTTGAAGTAACTCAGACAACGGTAACATGCACAGGTGTTGGCGTATCGCTCTTCAGGACTGACCACAGTACGAATTAAAGACAATAAAGATTCAAAGAAGGGGGAGCAGCTGGCTGCAGTAACTATGACGCTTATAAGGTAGCCAAATGCCTCGTCATCCGGCGAGGTACATTTGCTAACTCGAGAGACTCGTAGTGGGAGTAACATAGACGACGTTAACGTGGACATATAGTGGCACATCGGTTCTGTAGGACACCCATAGCAAGAATGGTAGAGAGAAAGGGCTTAGAAAAGTGGGAGCAGCAGGCAGGGGTACTATGACTCCCTTAAGGTACCCAAATGCCTCGTCACTATGTAAAATTTTTTTTGAAAACTCGAGGATATTTTCGTTAAGGTAGCTCAGACAACGTTAAGGTTTACATGTAGTGGCATATTGCTCCTGCAGGACTGACCACAGTAATAATTAAAGAGTGGAAAGAAAGAAAGTAGCTCGAGCAGCTGGCAGCAGTAACTATGACTCTCTTAAGGTAGCCGAATGCCTCGTCACTCGGCGAAATTTATTTGAAAACTGGAGGAAATCGTCGTTGAAGTAACTCAGACAACGGTAACACGGACAGGTGGTGGCGTATCGCTTCTGCAGGACTGCCCACAGTACGAATTAAAGAGAGGAACGATTCAAAGAAGGGGGAGCAGCTGGCTGCAGTAACTATGACTCTCTTAAGGTAGCCAAATGCCTCGTCATCCGGCGAGGTACATTTGCTAACTCGAGAGACTCGTAGTGGGAGTAACAGTGACGACGTCAACGTGGACATATAGTGGCACATCGGTTCCGTAGGACAGCCATAGCAAGAATGATAGAGAGAATGGGCTTAGAAAAGTGGGAGCAGGAGGCAGGAGTACTATGACTCTCTTAAGGTAGCCAAATGCCTCGTCACCATGTGAAATTTTTTGTTGAAAACTCGAGGATATCTTCGATAAGGTAGCTCAGACAACGTTAAGGTTTACATGTAGTGGCATATTGCTCCTGCAGGACTGATCACAGTAATAATTAAAGAGTGGAAAGAAAGAAAGTAGGTCGAGCAGGTGGCAACAGTAAGTATGACTCTCTTAAGGTAGCCAAATGCCTCGTCACTCGGCGAAATTTATTTGAAAACTCGAGGAAATCGTTGTTGAGGTAACTCAGACAACGGTAACATGGACATGTGGTGGCGTATCGCTTCTGCAGGACTGACCACAGTACGAATTAAAGACAGGAAATTTTCAAAGAAGGGGGAGCAGCTGGCTGCAGTAACTATGACTCTCTTAAGGTAGCCAAATGCCTCGTCATCCGGCGAGGTTCATTTGCTAACTCGAGAGACTCGTAGTGGGAGTAACAGTGACGACGTTAACGTGGACATATAGTGGCACATCGGTTCCGTAGGACAGGCCATAGCAAGAATGATAGAGAGAATGGGCTTAGAAAAGTGGGAGCAGCAGGCAGGAGTACTATGACTCCCTTATGGTAGCCAAATGCCTCGTCACCATGTAAAACTTTTTTTGAAAACTCGAGGATATTTTCGTTAAGGTAGCTCAGACAACGTTAAGGTTTACATGTAGTGGCATATTGCTCCTGCAGGACTGACCACAGTAATAATTAAAGAGTGGAAAGAAAGAAAGTAGGTCGAGCAGCTTGCAGCAGTAACTATGACTCTCTTAAGGTAGCCAAATGCCTCGTCACTCGGCGAAATTTATTTGAAAACTCGAGGAAATCGTCGTTGAAGTAACTCAGACAACGGTAACATGGACAGGTGGTGGCGTATCGCTTCTGCAGGACACCAAGGTACGAATTAAAGAGAGGAAAGATTCAAAGAAGGGGGTGCAGCTGGCTGCAGTAACTATGACTCTCTTAAGGTAGCCAAATGCCTCGTCATCCGGCGAGGTACATTTGCTAACTCGAGAGACTCGTAGTGGGAGTAACAGTGACGACGTTAACGTGGACATATAGTGGCACATCGGTTCCGTAGGACAGGCCATAGCAAGAATGATAGAGAGAATGGGCTTAGAAAAGTGGGAGCAGCAAGCAGGAGTACAATGACTCTCTTAAGGTAGCCAAATGCCTCGTCACCATGTGAAATTGTTTTTGAAAACTAGAGGACATCATCGATAAGGTAGCTCAGACAACGTTAAGGTTTACATGTAGTGGCATATTGCTCCTGCAGGACTGACCACAGTAATAATTAAAGAGTGGAAAGAAAGAAAGTAGGTCGAGCAGCTGGCAGCAGTAACTATGACTCTCTTAAGGTAGCCAAATGCCTCGTCACTCGGCGAGATTTATTTGAAAACTCGAGGAAATCGTCGTTGAAGTAACTCAGACAACGGTAACATGCACAGGTGTTGGCGTATCGCTCTGCAGGACTGACCACAGTACGATTTAAAGGGAGGAAAGATTCAAAGAAGGGGGAGCAGCTGGCTGCAATAACTATGACTCTCTTAAGGTAGCCAAATGCCTCGTCACCCGGCGAGGTACATTTGCTAACTCGAGAGACTCGTAGTGGGAGTAACAGTGACGACGTTAACGTGGACATATAGTGGCACATCGGTTCCGTAGGACAGGCCATAGCAAGAATGATAGAGAGAATGGGCTTAGAAAAGTGGGGGCAGCAAGCAGGAGTACTATGACTCTCTTAAGGTAGCCAAATGCCTCGTCACCATGTGAAATTGTTTTTGAAAACTCGAGGATATCATCGATAAGGTAGCTCAGACAACGTTAAGGTTTACATGTAGTGGCATATTGCTCCTGCAGAACTGACCACAGTAATAATTAATGAGTGGAAAGAAAGAAAGTAGGTCGAGCAGCTGGCAGCAGTAACTATGACTCTCTTAAGGTAGCCAAATGCCTCGTCACTCGGCGAGATTTATTTGAATACTCGAGGAAATCGTCGTTGAAGTAACTCAGACAACGGTAACATGCACAGGTGTTGGCGTATCGCTCTGCAAGACTGACCACAGTACGATTTAAAGGGAGGAAAGATTCAAAGAAGGGGGAGCAGCTGGCTGCAGTAACTACGACTCTCTTAAGGTAGCCAAATGCCTCGTCATCCGGCGAGGTTCATTTGCTAACTCGAGAGACTCGTAGTGGGAGTAACAGTGACAACGTTAGCGTGGACATATAGTGGCACATCGGTTCTGTAGGACAGCCATAGCAAGAATGATAGAGAGAATGGGCTTAGAAAAGTGATAGCAGCAGGCAGGGGTACTATGACTCTCTTAAGGCAGCCAAAAGCCTCGTCACCATGTGAAATTTTTTTTGAAAACTCGAGAATAGCTTCGTTAAGGTAGCTCAGACAACGTTAAGGTTTACATGTAGTGGCATATTGCTCCTGCAGGACTGACCACAGTAATAATTAATGAATGGAAAGAATGAAAGTAGGTCGAGCAGCTGGCAGCAGTAACTATGACTCTCTTAAGGTAGCCAAATGCCTCGTCACTCGGCGAAATTTATTTGAAAACTCGAGGAAATCGTCGTCGAACCAACTCAGACAACGGTAACATATACAGGTGGTGGCGTATCGCTTCTGCAGGACACCAAGGTACGAATTAAAGAGAGGAAAGATTCAAAGAAGGGGGAGCAGCTGGCTGCAGTAAGTATGTCTCTCTTAAGGTAGCCAAATGCCTCGTCACTCGGCAAAATTTATTTGAAAACTCGAGGAAATCGTTGTTGAAGTAACTCAGACAACGGTAACATGGTCAGGTGGTGGCGTATCGCTTCTGCAGGACTGACCACAGTACGAATTAAAGACAATAAAGATTCAAAGAAGGGGGAGCAGCTGGCTGCAGTAACTATGACGCTTATAAGGTAGCTAAATGCCTCGTCATCCGGCGAGGTACATTTGCTAACTCGAGAGACTCGTAGTGGGAGTAACAGAGACGACGTTAACGTGGACATATAGTGGCACATCGGTTCTGTAGGACAGCCATAGCAAGAATGGTAGAAAGAAAGGGCTTAGAAAAGTGGGAGCAGCAGACAGGGGTACTATGACTCTCTTAAGGTAGCCAAATGCCTCGTCACCATGTGAAATTTTTTGTTGAAAACTCGAGGATATCTTCGATAAGGTAGCTCAGACAACGTTAAGGTTTACATGTAGTGGCATATTGCTCCTGCAGGACTGACCACAGTAATAATTAAAGAGTGGAAAGAAAGAAAGTAGGTCGAGCAGCTGGCAGCAGTAACTATGACTCTCTTAAGGTAGCCAAATGCCTCGTCACTCGGCGAGGTTCATTTGCTAACTCGAGAGACTCGTAGTGGGAGTAACAGTGACGACGTTAACGTGGACATATAGTGGCACATCGGTTCCGTAGGACAGCCATAGCAAGAATGATAGAGAGAATAGGCTTAGAAAAGTGGGAGCAGCAGGCAGGAGTACTATGACTCTCTTAAGGTAGCCAAATGCCTCGTCACCATGTGAAATTTTTTGTTGAAAACTCGAGGATATCTTCGATAAGGTAGCTCAGACAACGTTAAGGTTTACATGTAGTGGCATATTGCTCCTGCAGGACTGACCACAGTAATAATTAAAGAGTGGAAAGAAAGAAAGTAGGTCGAGCAGCTGGCAGCAGTAACTATGACTCTCTTAAGGTAGCCAAATGCCTCGTCACTCGGCGAAATTTATTTGAAAACTCGAGGAAATCGTCGTTGAAGTAACTCAGACAACGGTAACATGGACAGGTGGTGGCGTATCGCTTCTGCAGGACACCAAGGTACGAATTAAAGAGAGGAAAGATTCAAAGAAGGGGGAGCAGCTGGCTGCAGTAACTATGACTCTCTTAAGGTAGCCAAATGCCTCGTCATCCGGCGAGGTACATTTGCTAACTCGAGAGACTCGTAGTGGGAGTAACAGTGACGACGTTAACGTGGACATATAGTGGCACATCGGTTCCGTAGGACAGGCCATAGCAAGAATGATAGAGAGAATGGGCTTAGAAAAGTGGGGGCAGCAAGCAGGAGTACTATGACTCTCTTAAGGTAGCCAAATGCCTCGTCACCATGTGAAATTGTTTTTGAAAACTCGAGGATATCATCGATAAGGTAGCTCAGACAACGTTAAGGTTTACATGTAGTGGCATATTGCTCCTGCAGAACTGACCACAGTAATAATTAATGAGTGGAAAGAAAGAAAGTAGGTCGAGCAGCTGGCAGCAGTAACTATGACTCTCTTAAGGTAGCCAAATGCCTCGTCACTCGGCGAGATTTATTTGAATACTCGGGGAAATCGTCGTTGAAGTAACTCAGACAACGGTAACATGCACAGGTGTTGGCGTATCGCTCTGCAGGACTGACCACAGTACGATTTAAAGGGGGGAAAGATTCAAAGAAGGGGGAGCAGCTGGCTGCAGTAACTACGACTCTCTTAAGGTAGCCAAATGCCTCGTCATCCGGCGAGGTTCATTTGCTAACTCGAGAGACTCGTAGTGGGAGTAACACTGACAACGTTAGCGTGGACATATAGTGGCACATCGGTTCTGTAGGACAGCCATAGCAAGAATGATAGAGAGAATGGGCTTAGAAAAGTGATAGCAGCAGGCAGGGGTACTATGACTCTCTTAAGGCAGCCAAAAGCCTCGTCACCATGTGAAATTTTTTTTGAAAACTCGAGAATATCTTCGTTAAGGTAGCTCAGACAACGTTAAGGTTTACAAGTAGTGGCATATTGCTCCTGCAGGACTGACCACAGTAATAATTAATGAGTGGAAAGAATGAAAGTAGGTCGAGCAGCTGGCAGCAGTAACTATGACTCTCTTAAGGTAGCCAAATGCCTCGTCACTCGGCGAAATTTATTTGAAAACTCGAGGAAATCGTCGTCGAACTAACTCAGACAACGGTAACATATACAGGTGGTGGCGTATCGCTTCTGCATGACACCAAGGTACGAATTAAAGAGAGGAAAGATTCAAAGAAGGGGGAGCAGCTGGCTGCAGTAAGTATGTCTCTCTTAAGGTAGCCAAATGCCTCGTCACTCGGCAAAATTTATTTGAAAACTCGAGGAAATCGTTGTTGAAGTAACTCAGACAACGGTAACATGGTCAGGTGGTGGCGTATCGCTTCTGCAGGACTGACCACAGTACGAATTAAAGACAATAAAGATTCAAAGAAGGGGGAGCAGCTGGCTGCAGTAACTATGACGCTTATAAAGGTAGCTAAATGCCTCGTCATCCGGCGAGGTACATTTGCTAACTCGAGAGACTCGTAGTGGGAGTAACAGAGACGACGTTAACGTGGACATATAGTGGCACATCGGTTCTGTAGCACAGCCATAGCAAGAATGGTAGAAAGAAAGGGCTTAGAAAAGTGGGAGCAGCAGGCAGGGGTACTATGACTCTCTTAAGGTAGCCAAATGCATCGTCACCATGTGAAATTTTTTGTTGAAAACTCGAGGATATCTTCGATAAGGTAGCTCAGACAACGTTAAGGTTTACATGTAGTGGCATATTGCTCCTGCAGGACTGACCACAGTAATAATTAAAGAGTGGAAAGAAAGAAAGTAGGTCGAGCAGCTGGCAGCAGTAACTATGACTCTCTTAAGGTAGCCAAATGCCTCGTCACTCGGCGAGGTTCATTTGCTAACTCGAGAGACTCGTAGTGGGAGTAACAGTGACGACGTTAACGTGGACATATAGTGGCACATCGGTTCCGTAGGACAGCCATAGCAAGAATGATAGAGAGAATAGGCTTAGAAAAGTGGGAGCAGCAGGCAGGAGTACTATGACTCTCTTAAGGTAGCCAAATGCCTCGTCACCATGTGAAATTTTTTGTTGAAAACTCGAGGATATCTTCGATAAGGTAGCTCAGACAACGTTAAGGTTTACATGTAGTGGCATATTGCTCCTGCAGGACTGACCACAGTAATAATTAAAGAGTGGAAAGAAAGAAAGTAGGTCGAGCAGCTGGCAGCAGTAACTATGACTCTCTTAAGGTAGCCAAATGCCTCGTCACTCGGCGAGATTTATTTGAAAACTCGAGGAAATCGTCGTTGAAGTAACTCAGACAACGGTAACATGGACAGGTGGTGGCGTATCGCTTCTGCAGGACACCAAGGTACGAATTAAAGAGAGGAAAGATTCAAAGAAGGGGGAGCAGCTGGCTGCAGTAACTATGACTCTCTTAAGGTAGCCAAATGCCTCGTCATCCGGCGAGGTACATTTGCTAACTCGAGAGACTCGTAGTGGGAGTAACAGTGACGACGTTAACGTGGACATATAGTGGCACATCGGTTCCGTAGGACAGCCATAGCAAGAATGATAGAGAGAATGGGCTTAGAAAAGTGGGAGCAGCAGGCAGGAGTACTATGTTTCTCTTAAGGTAGCCAAATGCCTCGTCACCATGTGAAATTTTTTGTTGAAAACTCGAGGATATCTTCGATAAGGTAGCTCAGACAACGTTAAGGTTTACATGTAGTGGCATATTGCTCCTGCAGGACTGACCACAGTAATAATTAAAGAGTGGAAAGAAAGAAAGTAGGTCGAGCAGCTGGCAACAGTAAGTATAACTCTCTTAAGGTAGCCAAATGCCTCGTCACTCGGCGAAATTTATTTGAAAACTCGATGAAATCGTTGTTGAGGTAACTCAGACAACGGTAACATGGACAGGTGGTGGCGTATCGCTTCTGCAGGACTGACACAGTACGAATTAAAGACAGGAAAGATTCAAAGAAGTGGGAGCAGCTGGCTGCAAGAACTATGACTCTCTTAAGGTAGCCAAATGCCTCGTCACTCGGCGAAATTTATTTGAATACTCTAGGAAATCGTCGTTGAAGTATTTCAGACAACGGTAACATGCACAGGTGTTGGCGCATCGCTCTGCAGGACTGACCACAGTACGATTTAAAGGGAGGAAAGATTCAAAGAAGGGGGAGCAGCTGGCTGCAGTAACTACGACTCTCTTAAGGTAGCCAAATGCCTCGTCATCCGGCGAGGTTCATTTGCTAACTCGAGAGACTCGTAGTGGGAGTAACAGTGACAACGTTAGCGTGGACATATAGTGGCACATCGGTTCTGTAGGACAGCCATAGCAAGAATGATAGAGAGAATGGGCTTAGAAAAGTGATAGCAGCAGGCAGGGGTACTATGACTCTCTTAAGGCAGCCAAAAGCCTCGTCACCATGTGAAATTTTTTTTGAAAACTCGAGAATATCTTCGTTAAGGTAGCTCAGACAACGTTAAGGTTTACATGTAGTGGCATATTGCTCCTGCAGGACTGACTACAGTAATAATTAATGAGTGGAAAGGATGAAAGTAGGTCGAGCAGCTGGCAGCAGTAACTATGACTCTCTTAAGGTAGCCAAATGCCTCGTCACTCGGCGAAATTTATTTGAAAACTCGAGGAAATCGTCGTCGAAGTAACTCAGACAACGGTAACATATACAGGTGGTGGCGTATCGCTTCTGCAGGACACCAAGGTACGAATTAAAGAGAGGAAAGATTCAAAGAAGGGGGAGCAGCTGGCTGCAGTAAGTATGTCTCTCTTAAGGTAGCCAAATGCCTCGTCACTCGGCAAAATTTATTTGAAAACTCGAGGAAATCGTTGTTGAAGTAACTCAGACAACGGTAACATGGTCAGGTGGTGGCGTATCGCTTCTGCAGGACTGACCACAGTACGAATTAAAGACAATAAAGATTCAAAGAAGGGGGAGCAGCTGGCTGCAGTAACTATGACGCTTATAAGGTAGCTAAATGCCTCGTCATCCGGCGAGGTACATTTGCTAACTCGAGAGACTCGTAGTGGGAGTAACAGAGACGACGTTAACGTGGACATATAGTGGCACATCGGTTCTGTAGGACAGCCATAGCAAGAATGATAGAGAGAATGGGCTTAGAAAAGTGATAGCAGCAGGCAGGGGTACTATGACTCTCTTAAGGCAGCCAAAAGCCTCGTCACCATGTGATTTTTTTTTTGCAAACTCGAGAATATCTTCGTTAAGGTAGCTCAGACAACGTTAAGGTTTACATGTAGTGGCATATTGCTCCTGCAGGACTGACCACAGTAATAATTAATGAGTGGAAAGAATGAAAGTAGGTCGAGCAGCTGGCAGCAGTAACTATGACTCTCTTAAGGTAGCCAAATGCCTCGTCACTCGGCGAAATTTATTTGAAAACTCGAGGAAATCGTCGTCGAACTAACTCAGACAATGGTAACATATACAGGTGGTGGCGTATCGCTTCTGCAGGACACCAAGGTACGAATTAAAGAGAGGAAAGATTCAAAGAAGGGGGAGCAGCTGGCTGCAGTAAGTATGTCTCTCTTAAGGTAGCCAAATGCCTCGTCACTCGGCAAAATTTATTTGAAAACTCGAGGAAATCGTTGTTGAAGTAACTCAGGCAACGGTAACATGGTCAGGTGGTGGCGTATCGCTTCTGCAGGACTGACCACAGTACGAATTAAAGACAGGAAAGATTCAAAGAAGGGGGAGCAGCTGGCTGCAGTAACTACGACTCTCTTAAGATAGCCAAATGCCTCGTCATCCGGCGAGGTTCATTTGCTAACTCGAGAGACTCGTAGTGGGAGTAACAGTGACGACGTTAACGTGGACATATAGTGGCACATCGGTTCCGTAGGACAGGCCATAGCAAGAATGATAGAGAGAATGGGCTTAGAAAAGTGGGAGCAGCAGGCAGGAGTACTATGACTCTCTTAAGGTAGCCAAATGCCTCGTCACCATGTGAAATTGTTTTTGAAAACTCGAGGATATCATCGATAAGGTAGCTCAGACAACGTTAAGGTTTACATGTAGTGGCATATTGCTCCTGCAGAACTGACCACAGTAATAATTAATGAGTGGAAAGAAGGAAAGTAGGTCAAGCAGCTGGCAGCAGTAACTATGACTCTCTTAAGGTAGCCAAATGCCTCGTCACTCGGCGAAATTTATTTGAAAACTCGAGGAAATCGTCGTTGAAGTAACTCAGACAACGGTAACATGGACAGGTGGTGGCGTATCGCTTCTGCAGGACACCAAGGTACGAATTAAAGAGAGGAAAGATTCAAAGAAGGGGGAGCAGCTGGCTGCAGTAACTATGACTCTCTTAAGGTAGCCAAATGCCTCGTCATCCGGCGAGGTACATTTGCTAACTCGAGAGACTCGTAGTGGGAGTAACAGTGACGACGTTAACGTGGACATATAGTGGCACATCGGTTCTGTAGGACAGCCATAGCAAGAATGGTAGAAAGAAAGGGCTTAGAAAAGTGGGAGCAGCAGGCAGGGGTACTATGACTCTCTTAAGGTAGCCAAATGCCTCGTCACCATGTGAAATTTTTTGTTGAAAACTCGAGGATATCTTCGATAAGGTAGTTCAGACAACGTTAAGGTTTACATGTAGTGGTATATTGCTCCTGCAGGACTGACCACAGGAATAATTAAAGAGTGGAAAGAAAGAAAGTAGGTCGAGCAGCTGGCAGCAGTAACTATGACTCTCTTAAGGTAGCCAAATGCCTCGTCACTCGGCGAAATTTATTTGAAAACTCGAGGAAATCGTCGTTGAAGTAACTCAGACAACGGTAACATGGACAGGTGGTGGCGTATCGCTTCTGCAGGACACAAGGTACGAATTAAAGAGAGGAAAGATTCAAAGAAGGGGGAGCAGCTGGCTGCAGTAACTATGACTCTCTTAAGGTAGCCAAATGCCTCGTCATCCGGCGAGGTACATTTGCTAACTCGAGAGACTCGTAGTGGGAGTAACAGTGACGACGTTAACGTGGACAGATAGTGGCACATCGGTTCCGTAGGACACCCATAGGAAGAATGATAGAGAGAATGGTCTTAGAAAAGTGGGAGCAGCAGGCAGGAGTACTATGTCTCTCTTAAGGTAGCCAAATGCCTCGTCACCATGTGAAATTTTTTGTTGAAAACTCGAGGATATCTTCGATAAGGTAGCTCAGACAACGTTAAGGTTTACATGTAGTGGCATATTGCTCCTGCAGGACTGACCACAGTAATAATTAAAGAGTGGAAAGAATGAAAGTAGGTCGAGCAGCTGGCAGCAGTAACTATGACTCTCTTAAGGTAGCCAAATGCCTCGTCACTCGGCGAAATTTATTTGAAAACTCGAGGAAATCGTCGTCGAAGTAACTCAGACAACGGTAACAAATACAGGTGGTGGCGTATCGCTTCTGCAGGACACCAAGGTACGAATTAAAGAGAGGAAAGATTCAAAGAAGGGGGAGCAGCTGGCTGCAGTAAGTATGACTCTCTTAAGGTAGCCAAAAGCCTCGTCACTCGGCGAAATTTATTTGAAAACTCGAGGAAATCGTTGTTGAAGTAACTCAGACAACGGTAACATGGTCAGGTGGTGGCGTATCGCTTCTGCAGGACTGACCACAGTACGAATTAAAGACAATAAAGATTCAAAGAAGGGGGAGCAGCTGGCTGCAGTAACTATGACGCTTATAAGGTAGCTAAATGCCTCGTCATCCGGCGAGGTACATTTGCTAACTCGAGAGACTCGTAGTGGGAGTAACAGAGACGACGTTAACGTGGACATATAGTGGCACATCGGTTCTGTAGGACAGCCATAGCAAGAATGGTAGAGAGAAAGGGCTTAGAAAAGTGGGAGCCGCAGGCAGGGGTACTATGACTCCCTTAAGGTAGCCAAATGCCTCGTCACCATGTAAAATTTTTTTTGAAAACTCGAGGATATTTTCGTTAAGGTAGCTCAGACAACGTTAAGGTTTACATGTAGTGGCATATTGCTGCTGCAGGACTGACCACAGTAATAATTAAAGAGTGGAAAGAAAGAAAGTAGGTCGAGCAGCTGGCAGCAGTAACTATGACTCTCTTAAGGTAGCCAAATGCCTCGCCACTCGGCGAAATTTATTTGAAAACTCGAGGAAATCGTCGTTGAAGTGACTCAGACAACGGTAACATGGATAGGTGGTGGCGTATCGCTTCTGCAGGACACCAAGGTACGAATTAAAGAGAGGAAAGATTCAAAGAAGGGGGAGCAGCTGGGTGCAGTAACTACGACTCTCTTAAGGTAGCCAAATGCCTCGTCATCCGGCGAGGTTCATTTGCTAACTCGAGAGACTCGTAGTGGGAGTAACAGTGACGACGTTGACGTGGACATATAGTAGCACATCGGTTCCGTAGCACAGGCCATAGCAAGAATGATAGAGAGAATGGGCTTAGAAAAGTGGGAGCAGCAGGCAGGAGTACTATGACTCTCTTAAGGTAGCCAAATGCCTCGTCACCATGTGCATTGTTTTTGAAAACTCGAGGATATCATCGATAAGGTAGCTCAGACAACGTTAAGGTTTACATGTAGTGGCATATTGCTCCTGCAGAACTGACCACAGTAATAATTAATGAGTGGAAAGAAAGAAAGTAGGTCGAGCAGCTGGCAGCAGTAACTGTGACTCTCTTAAGGTAGCCAAATGCCTCGTTACTCGGCGAGATTTATTTGAATACTCGAGGAAATCGTCGTTGAAGTAACTCAGACAACGGTAACATGCACAGGTGTTGGCGTATCGCTCTGCAGGACTGACCACAGTACGATTTAAAGGGAGGAAAGATTCAAAGAAGGGGGAGCAGCTGGCTACAGTAACTACGACTCTCTTAAGGTAGCCAAATGCCTCGTCATCCGGCGAGGTTCATTTGCTAACTCGAGAGACTCGTAGTGGGAGTAACAGTGACAACGTTAGCGTAAACATATAGTGGCACATCGGTTCTGTAGGACAGCCATAGCAAGAATGATAGAGAGAATGGGCTTAGAAAAGTGATAGCAGCAGGCAGGGGTACTATGACTCTCTTAAGGCAGCCAAAAGCCTCGTCACCATGTGAAATTTTTTTTGAAAACTCGAGAATATCTTCGTTAAGGTAGCTCAGACAACGTTAAGGTTTACATGTAGTGGCATATTGCTCCTGCAGGACTGACCACAGTAATAATTAATGAGTGGAAAGAATGAAAGTAGGTCGAGCAGCTGGCAGCAGTAACTATGACTCTCTTAAGGTAGCCAAATGCCTCGTCACTCGGCGAAATTTATTTGAAAACTCGAGGAAATCGTCGTCGAACTAACTCAGACAACGGTAACATATACAGGTGGTGGCGTATCGCTTCTGCAGGACACCAAGGTACGAATTAAAGAGAGGAAAGATTCAAAGAAGGGGGAGCAGCTGGCTGCAGTAAGTATGTCTCTCTTAAGGTAGCCAAATGCCTCGTCACTCGGCAAAATTTATTTGAATACTCGAGGAAATCGTTGTTGAAGTAACTCAGACAACGGTAACATGGTCAGGTGGTGGCGTATCGCTTCTGCAGGACTGACCACAGTACGAATTAAAGACAATAAACATTCAAAGAAGGGGGAGCAGCTGGCTGCAGTAACTATGACGCTTATAAGGTAGCTAAATGCCTCGTCATCCGGCGAGGTACATTTGCTAACTCGAGAGACTCGTAGTGGGAGTAACAGAGACGACGTTAACGTGGACATATAGTGGCACATCGGTTCTGTAGGACAGCCATAGCAAGAATGGTAGAGAGAAAGGGCTTAGAAAAGTGGGAGCAGCAGGCAGGGGTACTATGACTCCCTTAAGGTAGCCAAATGTCTCGTCACCATGTAAAATATTTTTTAAAAACTCGAGGATATTTTCGTTAAGGTAGCTCAGACAACGTTAAGGTTTACATGTAGTGGCATATTGCTGCTGCAGGACTGACCACAGTAATAATTAAAGAGTGGAAAGAAAGAAAGTAGGTCGAGCAGCTGGCAGCAGTAACTATGACTCTCTTAAGGTAGCCAGATGCCTCGTCACTCGGCGAAATTTATTTGAAAACTCGAGGAAATCGTCGTTGACGTAACTCAGACAACGGTAACATGGACAGGTGGTGGCGTATCGCTTCTGCAGGACACCAAGGTACGAATTAAAGAGAGGAAAGATTCAAAGAAGGGGGAGCAGCTGGCTGCAGTAACTATGGCTCTCATAAGGTAGCCAAATGCCTCGTCATCCGGCGAGGTTCATTTGCTAACTCGAGAGACTCGTAGTGGGAGTAACAGTGACGACGTTAACGTGGACATATAGTGGCACATCGGTTCCGTAGGACAGCCATAGCAAGAATGATAGAGAGAATAGGCTTAGAAATGTGGGAGCAGCAGGCAGGAGTACTATGACTCTCTTAAGGTAGCCAAATGCCTCGTCACCATGTGAAATTTTTTGTTGAAAACTCGAGGATATCTTCGATAAGGTAGCTCAGACAACGTTAAGGTTTACATGTAGTGGCATATTGCTCCTGCAGGACTGACCACAGTAATAATTAAAGAGTGGAAAGAAAGAAAGTAGGTCGAGCAGCTGGCAGCAGTAACTATGACTCTCTTAAGGTAGCCAAATGCCTCGTCACTCGGCGAAATTTATTTGAAAACTCGAGGAAATCGTCGTTGAAGTAACTCAGACAACGGTAACATGGACAGGTGGTGGCGTATCGCTTCTGCAGGACACCAAGGTACGAATTAAAGAGAGGAAAGATTCAAAGAAGGGGGAGCAGCTGGCTGCAGTAACTATGACTCTATTAAGGTAGCCAAATGCCTCGTCATCCGGCGAGGTACATTTGCTAACTCGAGAGACTCGTAGTGGGAGTAACAGTGACGACGTTAACGTGGACATATAGTGGCACATCGGTTCCGTAGGACAGCCATAGCAAGAATGATAGAGAGAATGGGCTTAGAAAAGTGGGAGCAGCAGGCAGGAGTACTATGTCTCTCTTAAGGTAGCCAAATGCCTCGTCACCATGTGAAATTTTTTGTTGAAAACTCGAGGATATCTTCGATAAGGTAGCTCAGACAACGTTAAGGTTTACATGTAGTGGCATATTGCTCCTGCAGGACTGACCACAGTAATAATTAAAGAGTGGAAAGAAAGAAAGTAGGTCGAGCAGCTGGCAACAGTAAGTATGACTCTCTTAAGGTAGCCAAATGCCTCGTCACTCGGCGAAATTTATTTGAAAACTCGAGGAAATCGTTGTTGAGGTAACTCAGACAACGGTAACATGGACAGGTGGTGGCGTATCGCTTCTGCAGGACTGACCACAGTACGAATTAAAGACAGGAAAGATTCAAAGAAGGGGGAGCAGCTGGCTGCAGTAACTACGACTCTCTTAAGGTAGCCAAATGCCTCGTCATCCGGCGAGGTTCATTTGCTAACTCGAGAGACTCGTAGTGGGAGTAACAGTGACGACGTTAACGTGGACATATAGTGGCACATCGGTTCCGTTGGACAGGCCATAGCAAGAATGATAGAGAGAATGGGCTTAGAAAAGTGGGAGCAGCAGGCAGGAGTACTATGACTCTCTTAAGGTAGCCAAATGCCTCGTCACCATGTGAAATTGTTTTTGAAAACTCGAGGATATCATCGATAAGGTAGCTCAGACAACGTTAAGGTTTACATGTAGTGGCATATTGCTCCTGCAGAACTGACCACAGTAATAATTAATGAGTGGAAAGAAGGAAAGTAGGTCAAGCAGCTGGCAGCAGTAACTATGACTCTCTTAAGGTAGCCAAATGCCTCGTCACTCGGCGAGATTTATTTGAAAACTCGAGGAAATCGTCGTTGAAGTAACTCAGACAACGGTAACATGCACAGGTGTTGGCGTATTGCTCTGCAGGACTGACCACAGTACGATTTAAAGGGAGGAAAGATTCAAAGAAGGGGGAGCAGCTGGCTGCAGTAACTATGACTCTCTTAAGGTAGCCAAATGCCTCGTCCCCCGGCGAGGTACATTTGCTAACTTGAGAGCCTCGTAGTGGGAGTAACAGTGACGACGTTAGCGTGGACATATAGTGGCACATCGGTTCTGTAGGACAGCCATAGCAAGAATGATAGAGAGAATGGGCTTGGAAAAGTGATAGCAGCAGGCAGGGGTACTATGACTCTCTTAAGGCAGCCAAAAGCCTCGTCACCATGTGAAATTTTTTTTGAAAACTCGAGAATATCTTCGTTAAGGTAGCTCAGACAACGTTAAGGTTTACATGTAGTGGCATATTGCTCCTGCAGGACTGACCACAGTAATAATTAAAGAGTGGAAAGAATGAAAGTAGGTCGAGCAGCTGGCAGCAGTAACTATGACTCTCTTAAGGTAGCCAAATGCCTCGTCACTCGGCGAAATTTATTTGAAAACTCGAGGAAATCGTCGTCGAAGTAACTCAGACAACGGTAACATATACAGGTGGTGGCGTATCGCTTCTGCAGGACACCAAGGTACGAATTAAAGAGAGGAAAGATTCAAAGAAGGGGGAGCAGCTGGCTGCAGTAAGTATGACTTTCTTAAGGTAGCCAAATGCCTCGTCACTCGGCGAAATTTATTTGAAAACTCGAGGAAATCGTCGTCGAAGTAACTCAGACAACGGTAACATGCACAGGTGTTGGCGTATTGCTCTGCAGGACTGACCACAGTACGATTTAAAGGGAGGAAAGATTCAAAGAAGGGGGAGCAGCTGGCTGCAGTAACTATGACTCTCTTAAGGTAGCCAAATGCCTCGTCCCCGGCGAGGTACATTTGCTAACTCGAGAGACTCGTAGTGGGAGTAACAGAGACGACGTTAACGTGGACATATAGTGGCACATCGGTTCTGTAGGACAGCCATAGCAAGAATGGTAGAGAGAAAGGGCTTAGAAAAGTGGGAGCAGCAGGCAGGGGTACTATGACTCCCTTAAGGTAGCCAAATGTCTCGTCACCATGTAAAATATTTTTTAAAAACTCGAGGATATTTTCGTTAAGGTAGCTCAGACAACGTTAAGGTTTACATGTAGTGGCATATTGCTGCTGCAGGACTGACCACAGTAATAATTAAAGAGTGGAAAGAAAGAAAGTAGGTCGAGCAGCTGGCAGCAGTAACTATGACTCTCTTAAGGTAGCCAAATGCCTCGTCACTCGGCGAAATTTATTTGAAAACTCGAGGAAATCGTCGTTGACGTAACTCAGACAACGGTAACATGGACAGGTGGTGGCGTATCGCTTCTGCAGGACACCAAGGTACGAATTAAAGAGAGGAAAGATTCAAAGAAGGGGGAGCAGCTGGCTGCAGTAACTATGGCTCTCATAAGGTAGCCAAATGCCTCGTCATCCGGCGAGGTTCATTTGCTAACTCGAGAGACTCGTAGTGGGAGTAACAGTGACGACGTTAACGTGGACATATAGTGGCACATCGGTTCTGTAGGACAGCCATAGCAAGAATGATAGAGAGAATAGGCTTAGAAAAGTGGGAGCAGCAGGCAGGGGTACTATGACTCTCTTAAGGTAGCCAAATGCCTCGTCACCATGTGAAATTTTTTGTTGAAAACTCGAGGATATCTTCGATAAGGTAGCTCAGACAACGTTAAGGTTTACATGTAGTGGCATATTGCTCCTGCAGGACTGACCACAGTAATAATTAAAGAGTGGAAAGAAAGAAAGTAGGTCGAGCAGCTGGCAGCAGTAACTATGACTCTCTTAAGGTAGCCAAATGCCTCGTCACTCGGCGAAATTTATTTGAAAACTCGAGGAAATCGTCGTTGAAGTAACTCAGACAACGGTAACATGGACAGGTGGTGGCGTATCGCTTCTGCAGGACACCAAGGTACGAATTAAAGAGAGGAAAGATTCAAAGAAGGGGGAGCAGCTGGCTGCAGTAACTACGACTCTCTTAAGGTAGCCAAATGCCTCGTCATCCGGCGAGGTTCATTTGCTAACTCGAGAGACTCGTAGTGGGAGTAACAGTGACGACGTTAACGTGGACATATAGTGGCACATCGGTTCCGTTGGACAGGCCATAGCAAGAATGATAGAGAGAATGGGCTTAGAAAAGTGGGAGCAGCAGGCAGGAGTACTATGACTCTCTTAAGGTAGCCAAATGCCTCGTCACCATGTGAAATTGTTTTTGAAAACTCGAGGATATCATCGATAAGGTAGCTCAGACAACGTTAAGGTTTACATGTAGTGGCATATTGCTCCTGCAGAACTGACCACAGTAATAATTAATGAGTGGAAAGAAGGAAAGTAGGTCAAGCAGCTGGCAGCAGTAACTATGACTCTCTTAAGGTAGCCAAATGCCTCGTCACTCGGCGAGATTTATTTGAAAACTCGAGGAAATCGTCGTTGAAGTAACTCAGACAACGGTAACATGCACAGGTGTTGGCGTATTGCTCTGCAGGACTGACCACAGTACGATTTAAAGGGAGGAAAGATTCAAAGAAGGGGGAGCAGCTGGCTGCAGTAACTATGACTCTCTTAAGGTAGCCAAATGCCTCGTCCCCCGGCGAGGTACATTTGCTAACTTGAGAGCCTCGTAGTGGGAGTAACAGTGACGACGTTAGCGTGGACATATAGTGGCACATCGGTTCTGTAGGACAGCCATAGCAAGAATGATAGAGAGAATGGGCTTGGAAAAGTGATAGCAGCAGGCAGGGGTACTATGACTCTCTTAAGGCAGCCAAAAGCCTCGTCACCATGTGAAATTTTTTTTGAAAACTCGAGAATATCTTCGTTAAGGTAGCTCAGACAACGTTAAGGTTTACATGTAGTGGCATATTGCTCCTGCAGGACTGACCACAGTAATAATTAAAGAGTGGAAAGAATGAAAGTAGGTCGAGCAGCTGGCAGCAGTAACTATGACTCTCTTAAGGTAGCCAAATGCCTCGTCACTCGGCGAAATTTATTTGAAAACTCGAGGAAATCGTCGTCGAAGTAACTCAGACAACGGTAACATATACAGGTGGTGGCGTATCGCTTCTGCAGGACACCAAGGTACGAATTAAAGAGAGGAAAGATTCAAAGAAGGGGGAGCAGCTGGCTGCAGTAAGTATGACTCTCTTAAGGTAGCCAAATGCCTCGTCACTCGGCGAAATTTATTTGAAAACTCGAGGAAATCGTCGTCGAAGTAACTCAGACAACGGTAACATGCACAGGTGTTGGCGTATTGCTCTGCAGGACTGACCACAGTACGATTTAAAGGGAGGAAAGATTCAAAGAAGGGGGAGCAGCTGGCTGCAGTAACTATGACTCTCTTAAGGTAGCCAAATGCCTCGTCCCCCGGCGAGGTACATTTGCTAAGTCGAGAGACTCGTAGTGGGAGTAACAGAGACGACGTTAGCGTGGACATATAGTGGCACATCGGTTCTGTAGGACAGCCATAGCAAGAATGGTAGAGAGAATAGGCTTAGAAAAGTGGGAGCAGCAGGCAGGAGTACTATGACTCTCTTAAGGTAGCCAAATGTCTCGTCACCATGTAAAATATTTTTTAAAAACTCGAGGATATTTTCGTTAAGGTAGCTCAGACAACGTTAAGGTTTACATGTAGTGGCATATTGCTGCTGCAGGACTGACCACAGTAATAATTAAAGAGTGGAAAGAAAGAAAGTAGGTCGAGCAGCTGGCAGCAGTAACTATGACTCTCTTAAGGTAGCCAAATGCCTCGTCACTCGGCGAAATTTATTTGAAAACTCGAGGAAATCGTCGTTGACGTAACTCAGACAACGGTAACATGGACAGGTGGTGGCGTATCGCTTCTGCAGGACACCAAGGTACGAATTAAAGAGAGGAAAGATTCAAAGAAGGGGGAGCAGCTGGCTGCAGTAACTATGGCTCTCATAAGGTAGCCAAATGCCTCGTCATCCGGCGAGGTTCATTTGCTAACTCGAGAGACTCGTAGTGGGAGTAACAGTGACGACGTTAACGTGGACATATAGTGGCACATCGGTTCTGTAGGACAGCCATAGCAAGAATGATAGAGAGAATAGGCTTAGAAAAGTGGGAGCAGCAGGCAGGAGTACTATGACTCTCTTAAGGTAGCCAAATGCCTCGTCACCATGTGAAATTTTTTGTTGAAAACTCGAGGATATCTTCGATAAGGTAGCTCAGACAACGTTAAGGTTTACATGTAGTGGCATATTGCTCCTGCAGGACTGACCACAGTAATAATTAAAGAGTGGAAAGAAAGAAAGTAGGTCGAGCAGCTGGCAGCAGTAACTATGACTCTCTTAAGGTAGCCAAATGCCTCGTCACTCGGCGAAATTTATTTGAAAACTCGAGGAAATCGTCGTTGAAGTAACTCAGACAACGGTAACATGCACAGGTGTTGGCGTATTGCTCTGCAGGACTGACCACAGTACGATTTAAAGGGAGGAAAGATTCAAAGAAGGGGGAGCAGCTGGCTGCAGTAACTATGACTCTCTTAAGGTAGCCAAATGCCTCGTCCCCCGGCGAGGTACATTTGCTAACTTGAGAGCCTCGTAGTGGGAGTAACAGTGACGACGTTAGCGTGGACATATAGTGGCACATCGGTTCTGTAGGACAGCCATAGCAAGAATGATAGAGAGAATGGGCTTGGAAAAGTGATAGCAGCAGGCAGGGGTACTATGACTCTCTTAAGGCAGCCAAAAGCCTCGTCACCATGTGAAATTTTTTTTGAAAACTCGAGAATATCTTCGTTAAGGTAGCTCAGACAACGTTAAGGTTTACATGTAGTGGCATATTGCTCCTGCAGGACTGACCACAGTAATAATTAAAGAGTGGAAAGAATGAAAGTAGGTCGAGCAGCTGGCAGCAGTAACTATGACTCTCTTAAGGTAGCCAAATGCCTCGTCACTCGGCGAAATTTATTTGAAAACTCGAGGAAATCGTCGTCGAAGTAACTCAGACAACGGTAACATATACAGGTGGTGGCGTATCGCTTCTGCAGGACACCAAGGTACGAATTAAAGAGAGGAAAGATTCAAAGAAGGGGGAGCAGCTGGCTGCAGTAAGTATGACTCTCTTAAGGTAGCCAAATGCCTCGTCACTCGGCGAAATTTATTTGAAAACTCGAGGAAATCGTTGTTGAAGTAACACAGACAACGGTAACATGGTCAGGTGGTGGCGTATCGCTTCTGCAGGACTGACCACAGTACGAATTAAAGACAATAAAGATTCAAAGAAGGGGGAGCAGCTGGCTGCAGTAACTATGACGCTTATAAGGTAGCTAAATGCCTCGTCATCCGGCGAGGTACATTTGCTAACTCGAGAGACTCGTAGTGGGAGTAACAGAGACGACGTTAACGTGGACATATAGTGGCACATCGGTTCTGTAGGACAGCCATAGCAAGAATGGTAGAGAGAAAGGGCTTAGAAAAGTGGGAGCCGCAGGCAGGGGTACTATGACTCCCTTAAGGTAGCCAAATGCCTCGTCACCATGTAAAATTTTTTTTGAAAACTCGAGGATATTTTCGTTAATGTAGCTCAGACAACGTTAAGGTTTACATGCAGTGGCATATTGCTGCTGCAGGACTGACCACAGTAATAATTAAAGAGTGGAAAGAAAGAAAGTAGGTCAAGCAGCTGGCAGCAGTAACTATGACTCTCTTAAGGTAGCCAAATGCCTCGCCACTCGGCGAAATTTATT